>NC_069500.1:63583548-63738548 GCF_027579735.1 Bombina bombina | reverse complement strand
GTAGGGAAATTAATGGAAAGCCTCTTAAAAGAAAGAATTATGACTTACATAAAGACAAACAATTTAGAGGACCAAAATCAGCATGGTTTTACTTCAGGGACATCATGTCAGACTAATCTAATTGACTTCTTTGATTATGTAACAAAAGTATTAGACAAGGGTGGAGAAGTTGATGTAGCATATCTAGATTTCAGCAAAGCATTTGACACCATCCCACACAATAAACTAATTCACAAACTGTATCTCCTTGGTCTAGATTCAAAAATTGTGAACTGGGTGGAATGCTGGCTTAAGGACAGAAAACTATGGCCTAGATTTAGAGTTGGGCGGTAGCCGTCAAAACCAGCGTTAGAGGCTCCTAACGCTGGTTTTTACCGCCCTCTGGTATTTGGAGTCAGTCAGGAACGGGTCTAACGCTCACTTTCCAGCCGCAACTTTTCCATACCGCAGATCCCCCTACGTCATTTGCGTATCCTATCTTTTCAATGGGATCTTTCTAACGCCGGTATTTAAAATCGTGGCTGAAGTGAGCGTTAGAAATCTAACGACAAAACTCCAGCCGCAGAAAAAAGTCAGTAGTTAAGAGCTTTCTGGGCTAACGCCGGTTCATAAAGCTCTTAACTACTGTGCTCTAAAGTACACTAACACCCATAAACTACCTATGTACCCCTAAACCGAGGTCCCCCCACATCGCCGCCACTCTATTAAATTTTTTTAACCCCTAATCTGCTGCTCCGTACACCGCCGCCAGCTACATTATCCCTATGTACCCCTAATCTGCTGCCCCTAACATCGCCGACCACTATGTTATATTTATTAACCCCTAATCTGCCGCCCCCGCTATCGCTCACATCTGCATATTATTATTAACCCCTAATCTGTCGCTCCGTACACCGCCACCAGCTACATTATACCTATGTACCCCTAATCTGCTGCCCCTAACATCGCCAACCCCTATATTATATTTATTAACCCCTAATCTGCCCCCCACAACGTCGCCTCCACCTACCTACAATAATTAACCCCTAATCTGCCGACTGGATCTCACCGCTACTATAATAAATGTATTAACCCCTAAAGCTAAGTCTAACTCTAACCCTAACACCCCCCTAAGTTAAATCTAACGAAATAAATTAACTATTATTAAATAAATTATTCCTATTTAAAGCTAAATACTTACCTGTAAAATAAACCCTAATATAGCTACAATATAAATTATAATTATATTGTAGCTATTTTAGGATTAATATTTATTTTGCAGGCAACTTTGTAATTATATTAACCAGGTACAATAGCTATTAAATAGTTAATAACTATTTAATAGTTACCTAGTTAAAATAATTACAAAATAACCTGTAAAATAAATCCTAACCTAAGTTACAATTAAACCTAACACTACACTATCAATAAATAAATTAAATAAACTACCTACAATTATCTACAATTAAACCTAACACTACACTATCAATAAATTAATTAAATACAATACCTACAAATAAATACAATGAAATAAACTAACTAAAGTTCAAAAAATGAAAAAGAACTAAGTTACAAAAAATAAAAAAATATTTACAAACTTTAGAAAAATATTACAACAATTTTAAACTAATTACACCTACTCTAAGCCCCCTAATAAAATAACAAAGACCCCCAAAATAAAAAAATGCCCTACCCTATTCTAAATTAAAAAAGTTCAAAGCTCTTTTACCTTACCAGCCCTGAAAAGGGCCCTTTGCGGGGCATGCCCCAAAGAATTCAGCTCTTTTGCCTGTAAAAAAAAAAAAACAATACCCCCCCAACATTACAACCCACCACCCACATACCCCTAATCTAACCCAAACCCCCCTTAAATAAACCTAACACTAAGCCCCTGAAGATCTTCCTACCTTATCTTCACCACGCCGGGTTCACCGATCGATCCAGAAGAGCTCCTCCGATGTCTTGATCCAAGCCCAAGCGGGGGGCTGAAGATGTCCATGATCCGGCTGAAGTCTTCATCCAAGCGGGAGCTGAAGAGGTCCATGATCCGGCTGAAGTCTTCTATCAACGGCATCTTCAATCTTCTTTCTTCCGGATCCATGTTCATCCCGCCGACGCGGAACATCCATCTTCACTGACGACTTCCCGACGAATGACGGTTCCTTTAAGGGACGTCATCCAAGATGGCGTCCCTCGAATTCCAATTGGCTGATAGGATTCTATCAGCCAATCGGAATTAAGGTAGGAAAATTCTGATTGGCTGATGGAATCAGCCAATCAGAATCAAGTTCAATCCGATTGGCTGATCCGATCAGCCAATCAGATTGAGCTCGCATTCTATTGGCTGTTCCGATCAGCCAATAGAATGCGAGCTCAATCTGATTGGCTGATTGGATCAGCCAATCGGATTGAACTTGAATCTGACTGGCTGATTCCATCAGCCAATCAGAAATTTCCTACCTTAATTCCGATTGGCTGATAGAATCCTATCAGCCAATCGGAATTCGAGGGACGCCATCTTGGATGACGTCATTTAAAGGAACCGTCATTCGTCGGGAAGTCGTCGGTAAAGATGGATGTTCCGCGTCGGCGGGATGAACATGGATCTGGAAGAAAGAAGATTGAAGATGCCGTTGATAGAAGACTTCAGCCGGATCATGGACCTCTTCAGCTCCCGCTTGGATGAAGACTTCAGCCGGATCATGGACATCTTCAGCCCCCCACTTGGGCTTGGATCAATACATCGGAGCCAGGACGGATCGGTGTGATATCCGGCGAGGTGAAGATAAGGTAGGAAGATCTTCAGGGGCTTAGTGTTAGGTTTATTTAAGGGGGGTTTGGGTTAGATTAGGGGTATGTGGGTGGTGGGTTGTAATGTTGGGGGGGGGGTATTGTATGTGTTTTTTTTCAAGGCAAAAGAGCTGAATTCTTTGGGGCATGCCACGCAAAGGGCCCTTTTCAGGGCTGGTAAGGTAAAAGAGCTTTGAACTTTTTTAATTTAGAATAGGGTAGGGCATTTTTTTATTTTGGAGGTCTTTGTTATTTTATTAGGGGGCTTAGAGTAGGTGTAATTAGTTTAAAATTGTTGTAATATTTTTCTAATATTTGTAAATATTTTTTTATTTTTTGTAACTTAGTTCTTTTTTTTTTGTACTTTAGTTAGTTTATTTCATTGTATTTAATTGTAGGTATTGTATTTAATTAATTTATTGATAGTGTAGTGTTAGGTTTAATTGTAGATAATTGTAGGTAGTTTATTTAATTTATTTATTGATAGTGTAGTGTTAGGTTTAATTGTAACTTAGGTTAGGATTTATTTTACAGGTAATTTTGTAATTATTTTAACTAGGTAACTATTAAATAGTTATTAACTATTTAATAGCTATTGTACCTGGTTAATATAATTACAAAGTTGCCTGTAAAATAAATATTAATCCTAAAATAGCTACAATATAATTATAATTAATATTGTAGCTATATTAGGGTTTATTTTACAGGTAAGTATTTAGCTTTAAATAGGAATAATTTATTTAATAATAGTTAATTTATTTCGTTAGATTTAAATTATATTTAATTTAGGGGGGTGTTAGGGTTAGGGTTAGACTTAGCTTTAGGGGTTAATACATTTATTATAGTAGCGGTGAGATCCGGTCGGCATATTAGGGGTTAATAATTGTAGGTAGGTGTCGGCGATGTTAGGGAGGGCAGATTAGGGGTTAATACTATTTATTATAGGGTTATTGAGGCGGGAGTGAGGCGGATTAGGGGTTAATAACTTTATTATAGTAGCGGTGAGCTCCGGTCGGCAGATTAGGGGTTAATAATTGTAGGTAGGTGGAGGCGACGTTGGGGCGGCAGATTAGGGGTTAATAAATATAATATAGGGGTCGGCAGTGTTATGGGCAGCAGATTAGGGGTACATAGGGATAATGTAGGTAGCGGCGGTGTACGGAGCGGCAGATTAGGGGTTAATAATAATATGCAGGGGTCAGCGATAGCGGGGGCGGCAGATTAGGGGTTAATAAATATAATATAGGGGTCGGCGGTGTTATGGGCAGCAGATTAGGGGTACATAGGGATAATGTAAGTAGCGGCGGTGTACGGAGCGGCAGATTAGGGGTTAATAATAATATGCAGGGGTCAGCGATAGCGGGGGTGGCAGATTAGGGGTTAATAAGTGTAAGGTTAGGGGTGTTTAGACTCGGGGTACGTGTTAGAGTGTTAGGAGCAGACTTAGGAAGTGTTTCCCCATAGTAAACAATGGGGCTGCGTTAGGAGCTGAACGCTGCTTTTTTGCAGGTGTTAGGTTTTTTTTCAGCTCAAACTGCCCCATTGTTTTCTATGGGGAAATCTTTCACAAGCACGTTTTTGAAGCTGGCCGCGTCCGTAAGCAACGCTGGTATTTAGAGTTGCAGTGGCGGTAAATATGCTCTACGCTCCTTTTTTGGAGCCTAACGCAGCCATTCTGTGAACTCTAAATACCAGCGGTATTTAAAAGGTGCGGGGGGGAAAAAGCATGCGTAGCTAACGCACCCCTTTGGCCGCAGAACTCTAAATCTAGCCGAAAGTGTCTTAGTAAATGGAGTTCATTCAGCAGAGGGGGCTGTTACTAGTGGTGTTCCTCAGGGGTCAGTTCTGGGGCCTGTTTTGTTTAACATATTTATCTGCGATATCAGCAAAGGGCTACAGGGGAAAGTATGTCTCTTTGCAGATGATACAAAAATTTGTAACAGAGTGGATGTTCCAGGGGGGGGTAGACAAAATGAGAAGTGATATACAACAATTGGAGGATTGGACAAACGACTGGGATCTAAAGTTTAACACAGCAAAATGTAAAATAATGCATTTAGGGAAGAAAAATCCAAATGTTAATTACAGACTCAATGACACTTTACTGACTGTTACAGATGAGGAACAGGACTTGGGAATTATTATTTCAGATGATTTAAAACTTAGTAAACAATGTAGTAATGCAGTGAGTAAGGCTAGCAGAATGCTTGGATGTATTGGTAGAGGTATTTGCAGCAGAAATAGTAGGGTTCTTATGCCACTTTATAGATCATTAGTTAGGCCTCATCTTGAGTATTGTGTGCAGTTCTGGAGGCCATATCTTCAGAAGGATATCAACAAACTTGAATCTGTGCAAAGGAGGGCTACCAAAATGGTACATGGTCTAAAAAATAAAACTTACCAGGATAGGCTCAATGACCTAAATATGTATAGCTTAGAGGAGAGAAGGGAAAGAGGGGATATGATAGCAACTTTCAATTACATTAAAGGGTTTAGTAAAACTGATGCTGTGGGTATTTTACATAAAATGTAAAATTCAAGAACAAGGGGTAATGAGCTCAAGCTAAATGGTAGTAGATTCAGGAGTAATTTGAGGAAGTACTTCTTTACAGAAAGAGTGATTGATTTATGGAATAAGCTTCCTCAAGAGGTACTGCTCATTTAAAATACATATCTATACCTATAAATATTTAGGAATAGATATACAGGTATAGGTATATATAGATATAGAAATGTGTATTTACAAAAAATGTACATTGTTCTGTGTGTGAAGAACATTGGAATGTGACATTTTCATAATTGATATCGGGTTTAGCGCACTTGAATAACTGTAATTGGGTCAGCACGCAAGTATGGGTCTTAGGTTTTTCAGCTTGTGCTCTCGATTGAAGTCTATGAATACATTAACGTGATTGTGACTTTGTGAAGTCTATCTTTTTATGTGCGTTGTTATACTAGCATAACCAGACATGCGCAAAAAACCTCTAGTGAAGTTAACGCATGAGCGGGATCGCAAAATAGTGCCCCACTCGTAATATAGTCCTTAATTTGAAGAAAAGGAAGTTTTTATTTTCCACTTAGAAACTCAACATGGATTAAATATCAAAATAGATGTTAAGGAATGACAGATTAGAGTGTGCTGGATATATGATTCCCCTTTAGGGGTTAAAAGATGTAGAAACTATCAAATATTATTAGTTGCTTTGATGAGCTATACTGTAAAAGTATGATCAGGCTTTGCTCAGAAATCGCTTACCTAGAAGCATAAAATGCGTATTATGGCAGAGGTCAGCAACTTTGGCACCCAGATGTTTTGGAACTACATTTCCCATGATGCTGAGATACTCTTTAGGCTGTCTGAGTATCATGGGAAATGTAGCTCCAAAACATCTGTGGTGCCAAGGTTGCTGACTCCTTCCCTGTGGGAACCATGTTTTATTTGATGACCCGTGTTGTTGTTTTTTGTATTTTAAACATTTGATAATAAATTATAAGCTTTCAATTTATTGAGTGGGGAGAATCCTTGGCATCTTTATCAATTTATTATGCCTGGAAGGCATCCAGCAGTTACCAAGCCGCTTATCCAATGCTACCGCAGAAGAATCCCGCAAAGTACAACTTGAGGTCTCCCAGTATGAGGTGCTTCTCCCAAATGAGCTGTGGGAGTTGTCCTTATTAAAGGGTCATAATACCCAAATGTTTAAACACTTGAAAGTGATGCAGTATAGCTGTAAAAAGCTGACTAGAAAATATCACCTGAACATCTCTATGTAAAAAAGAAAGATATTTTACCTCAAAAGTTCCTCAGTAGCCACCTCCCATTGTAAAGGATTTCTAAGCAGCATATCAGTATGTCTGTCCCGGGACAGCGGAAGGGGCGAGCTTACGTGCACTCTCATCTTATTTCCCTATTCAGTTTAAAGGAAGTTTGCTATGAAATCTCATGAGAGTTAAAGGGACATAATACTCATATGCTAAATCACTTGAAACTGATGCAGTATAACTGTAAAAAGCTGACAGGAAAATATCACCTGAGCATCTCTATGTAAAAAAGGAAAATATTTTACCTCACAATCTCCTCAGCTCAGCAGAGTAAGTTCTGTGTAAAAAGTTATACTCAGCTGCTCACAGCTGCAGGTAAAAAAAAAAAACTGAAGAAATGAACAACAGCCAATCAGCATCAGCAGTGCTGAGGTCATGAACACTTTTACTGTGATCTCATGAGATTTCACTTAACTCTCATGAGATTTCATAGTAAACTTACTTTAAACTGAATAGGGAAATAACATGAGAGTGCACAAGGCTCATCCCTTCAGCTGTCCGGGGACAGACATACTGAGATGCTGCTTAGAAATCCTTTACAATGGGATGTGGCTACTGAGGAACTTTTGAGGTAAAATATCTTTCTTTTTTACATAGAGATGTTCAGGTGATATTTTCTAGTCAGCTTTTTACAGCTATACTGCATAACTTTCAAGTGTTTAAACATTTGGGTATTATGGCCCTTTAACCAGTTAATATTGGTAGAAATACGCTCTCAGACAGGAAACATTAGTAGGGAGGAGGACACAATGCTGCTATTTCTTATGCATTACAGAAAATATTTTGATAATATGGCTCTTTAAAGAAACATTAACACAGAATTATAAACACAATGTTCCATGTATACAAGGTGAAACAATTTTCCAATACTTATTTTTGCTTTTCCTATAAACCTGAAAGTTGTCATTTTCCTTACATCTGAGAGAGACTGGAGTACATTGTGGTGACATAACTTAGCTATTGTATCCCTGGAATATTCACATAGACATTTTTTTAAGTAAACTGTTTAAAACTCAAGGCATATTCCATGTAAGAAATCCCTTCCACTAGATTCACCTTTGTAGTCTAGAGAAGGCTTTTGGCTTAGACTAGGGGTTTTCAAACCTTCCCTCTGGCCTCCCTTACAGGCCAGATTTTCAGGATTACCGTGGGTGAGAGCAGTAAAGCAAAGTAGGAACTCAGTGCCAATGAAGCTGATTTGCTGCTGGTTTTTTTTTTCAAAATGTAGATGACAGTAAATAAAATAAGCTTTGGGTCACCAGGCATTTAGCCTGGTGAGCTGATGAAATGTTTTGGTAAAATATCTTTCTTTTTAAGAGATGTTAATGTGATTTTTTTCTATAATTTACAGTTATACTGCATCACTTTCAAGTGATTAAGCATATAGGTAGCATGTCCTTTTAGATTTGTATATACATCAAAATGGTATATTTGGCTCCATACTACAAAATTTGTTTCAAATATCACAGTCATAAAGGCAGCATTAGCAATTGAAAGTCCAATTTCACCACAATTTAAATGTTGGCTTTGAGTGGCTTGAATTTTTGTACAAACATTACTTTCAGCAAATAAAAAAAAAAGTTGTCTAAATTTTCTAAATTGAGTAAGAATGAACAAGTGTCACATTTTCAAATGCTTAAAAATGTTCTTAACACATTTGCACATCCCTGTTAGGTTTTAATAATGCCTTCTACGTGGTATAATCTTGGTATTGGACTCACTGGTCCCCGAGGTTAGACCAAAATACAATGGGGCCGATTTATGAAAGTGCGAGGGGATATGATTCGATGTAGCTTATCATGTCCGCCGCACATCGATAAATGCCGACAGCATATGCTGCCTGCATTTATCATTGCACAAGCAGTTCTTGTGAACTGCTTCTGCAATGCCGCCCCCTGCAGATTCGCGGCCAGGGGGTGTCAATCAACCTGATCATATAGGATCTGGCGGATTGATGTCCGCAGCCTCAGAGCAGGTGGACAAGTTATGGATCAGCGGTCTTTAGACCACTGCTTCATAGCTGCTGTTTCCGGCAAATCTGAAGGCTCGTGCCGAAACAGGGGCATCAAGCTCCTTTTGGAGCTTGATAATTTGGCCCCAATGAGTGAAATACCTGTAGCAGAAGATAAAGAAAACCACAGAAGTTTGCAGACTTGCAGGTTAAGGTATAGTGATATAGGAAAGCAGTAATACAATAATATAGGCTCTGTCTGGTGAAAGGCAAACAAGGTAGCTGGAACAAGTGATACAGTTTTAGGATGTTTAAAGGACACTCAAGTCAAATGTGCACAGTCTATTTATATTTACACTTTTTGAGTCTCAAGCTCCTATTGAGCTCCTACTGAGCATGTGCAAGAATTAACAGAATATACATATATGCTTTTGTGATTGGCTGATTGCTGTCACATGATACAGGGGAAGTGGAAATAGAACTGAAATTTGTCAGAAAAAAAAATCTACTACTCATTTGATGTTCAAACTAAGTGTTAATACGTTGTCTTTTTATCATGCATTTGTTAATTATGCAAATCTACTATATTTACTGGTCCTTTAAGCAATGCATACAGTTTAGCAAGCAGAGCGGGTTAATAACAGGCACTTAAGTTCAAGAGGTTAAACTGTAGCAAATACTAATAAGCAACACTCAGTTAAACTGATAGGGTCACACCTAGGTTTAAGACAAAAACAGGTATTGGCGCACATCCAAACACATAAGACCACATATTTTTCACATTTTTAAAAGCTGCAAAAATTGCCTGCTTAATATTTTTTAAATTTTTAAATAAAGTTGGGATCTTAGTCACACAATATGGCCATATTCTGCTTAGTCAGTCACCACTTACAAGGTGTCCCAAAATAGACTGGTCCTAACACTATAAAGTTTAGCCTTACTGGGCTGAATCATTAGATTCAACCTCTAAAAAACAATGTACTCACGATATGGAGCAGGGTTAGCCTGAGTCCAAAGTAATTCAAGATATCAGCCAAATAGACTTCTGAGTAAGGAACTGGTTACAGGAAAAGTCTTCCACAGAATCAGGAGAGCAGGGATAGTCACTTATACTCAGGCAGAGAAAGGGTAAACAAGAAACAGTTAATAAATTAGAAGTAGGTAACTTGTTATCAGGCAGTTTGAGGGTTAATAATGTGTAGTCAGTCCTTGAAGAGTTTGGCAGATGATTATCAGGCAGTTTGTAGGTTTATACTGAATAGGCAGTACATGCAGAGTTAGATAACAGGATAACAGGTAGTTTGCGGGTTAATACAGATTAATCAGTACTTGCAAGGATTGGCAACAGGTTGTCATGCAGTTTGAGAGTTTCACAGAATAGACAGTCTTTGCAATGTTTGGCAACAGGATATCAAGCAGTTTGAAGGTTTACACTGAATTACCAGTATTTGCAGAGTTTTGGCAACAGGTAAACATGCAGTGTGAGAGTTTCACAGAATAGACAGTCTTTGCAATGTTTGGCAACAGGATATCAAGAAGTTAGAGGATTAACCCAGGATAGTCAGTCTTTGCAGAGTTTGGCAGTTAGAGAGATTCCACAGCGAAGTCCTCACAGAAGCCACAAAGAGAAACAAACAAACGGGCACTGAGGAAACAGGAAGCCCAGAATAAAAAGCCTGGTAGTGACATCATCAGGAAGGGGCGGCTCAGACTACCTGTCAATCAAGCACACAGAGATGACAGCTGGAGGTTCCCAGCGGCCGAGCGTGACACTGGCTTTATATATATATATATATATATATATATATATATATATATATATATATTACTCAATTACATTATCTGGAACATACCTGAGCAATTTAAGAAATACAACAAAAGGGTTTGGTTAAAGGGGCAGTCTAGTCAAAAATAAACTTTCATGATTCAGATAGGGCATGTAATTTTAAACAACTTTCCAATTTACTTCTATTATCTAATGTGCTCAATTCTTTAGATATCCTTTGTTGAAGAAATAGCAATGCACATGTGTGAGCCAATCACACAAGGCCTCTATGTGTAGCAACCAATCAGCAGCTACTGAGCATATCTAGATATGCTTTTCAGCAAGTGATATCAAGAGAATGAAGCAAATGAGATAATAGAAGTAAATTAGAAAGTTCTTTAAAATGACATGCTCTTTCTAAATCACAAAAGAAAAAAATTGGGTTTCATGTCCCTTTAAGCACATCTAACAAAAACATTTACTGTATATATTAGCACACATATTGTGGGAGTGCTGCCAAAATGACACACAATATGGCCATATTCTGCTCAGCCAGTCACCACTTCCAAGGTTTTCCCAAACAGTCTGGCCCTAACACTATAAAGTTTAGCCTTACTGGGCTTTGGTTAAAGCACACCACCCTGCTCAGGTCTGTTCCAGATAATGTAATTGAGTTATATATATATATATATATATATATATATATATATATATATATATATATATATATATATATAAAGCCAGGGAGTCTCATTCTGTGCAGTCTTGATTTGACATAGTACTGCAGTGTTGGAATTCTGTATTGGTATATTAGAATCGAATGATTCAGCCCAGTAAGGCTAAACTTTATAGTGTTAGGACCAGTCTATCTTGTGTGACCAAGATCCCAACTTTATTTAAAAATTTAAAAAATATTAAGCAGGTAATTATATGTTTAAAATATGTGAAAAAATATGTTGTCTTATGTGTTTGGATGTGCGTCAATACCTGTTTTTGTCTTATACTTATTTTGGTCATTTTGGCAGCACTCCCACAATATGTGTGCTAATATATAAATGTTTTTGCTAGGTGTGCTTAACCAAACCTTACTATGTAAAGTGATGAAGACACTAATGGTTACTATGTAGAGTGATGATAGGTTGGCCATCCTCATAAGCTTAATACTATTATGTTGTTCTTATATTGATATCTTGCGCATAAGTGAAAATGGTTTCTATATTAGACAAATTTCAACAGTACAATTTTATAAAAATCCGTTATAATTAAAACATATTAAAAGTCCATCTTTAGGTTACCTTTAGGTAGTGTCCAAAATAAAGGTCTATGTTGTTTATAAACAATTTTTCATGGCTGCAGCCTATGCTTGTAGGTATTAATACTTATGGTACTGTAGACTTATATCAAAAGCCTTAAGAAAAGGGGGTGGATAGATCTAACCTTATTATCCTTGTTTTTGAATTGCGGATTGAACATCCCAGTCTTCTTCCTTACTCTGTAGGTGATAGGATTTGTAAATCCACCTCCGATAGTCTTTAGACGCTGTGTCTTTTGTATACTTTGTTGCGGGTATGTAGTTTCCGCACTTCTGCTGTTTTTTCAATAGTAGGTTTTTTTCAATAGTAGGTAGGAAAATTCTAATTGGCTGATGGAATCAGCCAATCAGAATCAAGTTCAATCCGATTGGCTGATCCAATCAGCCAATCAGATTGAGCTCGCATTCTATTGGCTGTTCCGATCAGCCAATAGAATCCTATCAGCCAATCGGAATTCGAGGGACGCCATCTTGGATGACGTCCCTTAAAGGAACCGTCATTCGTCGGGAAGTCGTCGGAAGAAGAGGATGGATCCGCGGTGGAGGTCTTCAAGATGGAGCCGGTCGTCATCGGATGAAGATAGAAGATGCCGCTTGGAAGAAGATGGTTGCCGGTCCGGATCTACTCTTCTGCCCGGATAGGATGAAGACTTTCGAGCCTCTTCTGGACCTCTTCAGCCGTCGCTTGATAGAAGACTTCAGCCGGATGATGGATGTCTAGCCCCCGCTTGGGCTTGGATGAAGATTTCGGAGCCTGGAACGATCGGTGATACCTGGCATGGTGAAGACAAGGTAGGAAGATCTTCAGGGGCTTAGTGTTAGGTTTATTTAAGGGGGGTTTGGGTTAGATTAGGGGTATGTGGGTGATGGGTTGTAATGTTGGGGGGGGTATTGTATGTTTTTTTTTTACAGGCAAAAGAGCTGAATTCTTTGGGGCATGCCCCGCAAAGGGCCCTTTTAAGGGCTGGTAAGGTAAAAGAGCTTTGAACTTTTGTAATTTAGAATAGGGTAGGGCATTTTTTTATTTTGGTGGTCTTTGTTATTTTATTAGGGGGCTTAGAGTAGGTATAATTAGTTTAAAATTGTTGTAATATATTTCTAATGTTTGTAAATATTTTTTTATTTTTTGTAACTTAGTTCTTTTTTATTTTTTGTACTTTAGCTAGTTTATTTCATTGTATTTATTTGTAGGAATTGTATTTAATTTATTTATTGATAGTGTAGTGTAAGGTTTAATTGTAGATAATTGTAGGTATTTTATTTAATTAATTTATTGATAGTGTAGTGTTAGGTTTAAATGTAACTTAGGTTAGGATTTATTTTACAGGTAATTTTGGAATTATTTTAACTAGGTAACTATTAAATAGTTATTAACTATTTAATAGCTATTGTACCTGGTTAAAATAATTACAAAGTTGCCTGTAAAATAAATATTAATCCTAAAATAGCTACAATATAATTATAATTTATATTGTAGCTATATTAGGGTTTATTTTACAGGTAAGTATTTAGCTTTAAATAGGAATAATTTATTTAATAAAAGTTAATTTATTTAGTTAGATTTAAATTATATTTAATTTAGGGGGGTGTTAGGGTTAAAGTTAGACTTAGCTTTAGGGGTTAATACATTTATTAGAGTAGCGGTGAGCTCCTGTCGGTAGATTAGGGGTTAATACTTGAAGTTAGGTGTCGGCAATGTTAGGGAGGGCAGATTAGGGGTTAATATTATTTATTATAGGGTTATTGAGGCGGGAGTGAGGCAGATTAGGGGTTAATACATTTATTATAGTAGCGCTCAGGTCCGGTCGGCAGATTAGGGGTTAATAAGTGTAGTTAGGTGGAGGCGACGTTGGGGCGGCAGATTAGGGGTTAATAAATATAATATAGGGGTCGGCGATGTTAGGGCAGCAGATTAGAGGTACATAGGGATAATGTAGGTGGCGGGGGTGTACAGAGCAGCAGATTATGGGTTAAAAATAATATGCAGGGGTCAGCGATAGCGGGGGCGGCAGATTAGGGGTTAATAAGTGTAAGGTTAGGGGTGTTTAGACTCGTGGTACATGTTAGATTGTTAGGTGCAGACGTAGGAAGTGTTTCCCCATAGGAAACAATGGGGCTGCGTTAGGAGCTGAACGCTGCTTTTTTGCAGGTGTTAGGTTTTTTTTCAGCTCAAACAGCCCCATTGTTTTCTATGGGGGAATCGTGCACGAGCACGTTTTTGAAGCTGGCCGCGTCCGTAAGCACCGCTGGTATCGAGAGTTGCAGTGGCGTTAAATTATGCTCTACGCTCTCTTTTTGGAGCCTAACGCACTGAAAACCCAGCCATTCTGTGAACTCTAAATACCAGCGGTATTTAAAAGGTGCGGGGGAAAAAAAGCATGCGTAGCTAACGCACCCCTTTGGCCGCCAAACTCTAAATCTAGTCGTAAGTAAGTAAGGAAGGAGACTGGGACTTCAATCCGCAATTCAAAAACAAGGATAATAAGGTTAGATCTATGCACCCCCTTTTCTTAAGGCTTTTGATATAAGTCTACAGTACCATAAGTATTAATACCTACAAGCATAGGCTGCAGCCGTGAAAAATCGCTTATAAACAACATATACCTTTATTTTGGACACTACCTAAGGGTAAGCTAAAGATGGACTTTTAATATGTTTTAATTATAACAGATTTTTTTTTAAATTGTAGTGTTGAAATTTGTCTAATATAGAAACTATTGTCACTTATGCGCAAGATATCAATATAAGAACAACATAATAGTATTAAGCTTATGAGGTTGGTCAACCTATCATCACTCTACATAGTAACCATTAGTGTCTCCATCACTTTACATATTAATATTATAGCTGCCATATTTTGCAGCTTTGTACAATACTTTTAAGAAAATAACATTCTTATACTTGTATATGTTTTTAAAGAAAAACTTTTTTTATTCCTATTAAGACAATAAATATTTTAATTCGTACAAAATCCTATAAGGTGTTATAGAATATTTTTCACATATTACATATTTTTTTTTTATATATTTCTTTTTTTATATATATTTTTTATATTTATATCTATAAATCTCCATAAGGTACCAGCACTATTTTGAGCGCTCCATACCTATAACCTATCCTCCCTAAAATCGCCCATAGGAAGCATAGAGGTAGCTTCCATTAGTGCAAGGAGCATATACCTACCAGTGCAGAAACTATCACCGAGATTACGAGTTTTGCGGTAACAGGGGTGCGTTGCTAACAAGCCTTTTTTTTAACGCTCCCTTAAGACAATGCTGGTATTACAGGTTTTTTTAAACCTGGCGTTAGCCGCAAAAAGGTGAGCGGAGAGCAAAATTTAGCTCCACATCTCACCTCAATACCAGCGTTGCTTACAGTAGCGGTAAGCTGGTTAAACGTGCCAATCAGCCAATAGAATTGAGGTTGCATTCTATTGGCTGATTGGAACAGCCAATAGAATGCGAGCTCAATCCTATTGACTGATTGGATCAGCCAATAGGATTGAACTTCAATCCTATTGGCTGATTGGATCAGCCAATAGGATTTTTCCTACCTTAATTTCGATTGGCTGATAGAATCCTATCAGCTAATCGGAATTCAAGGGACGCCATCTTGGATGACGTCATTTAAAGGAACCTTCATTCTTCGCTTGGACTTCGTTTGAAGAGGATGCTCAGCATTGGCTGGATTGAAGATGGTCCCGCTCCGCTACGGATGGATGAAGATAGAAGATGCCATCTGGATGAAGTCTTCTGCCGCTTTGAGGACCTCTTCTGCCCGGATCGGATGAAGACTTATGCCCCTCTGGAGGTCCACTTGTGCCCGGCTGGGTGAAGACGGCTCAAGGTAGGGTGATCTTCAAGGGGGTAGTGTTAGTTTTTTTTAAGGGGGGATTGGGTGGGTTTTAGAAGGGTTGGTTGTGTGGGTGGTGGGTTTTATTGTTGGGGGGGTTTTGTATTTTTTTTTACAGGTAAAAGAGCTGATTACTTTGGGGCAATGCCCCGCAAAAAGCCCTTTTAAGGGCTATCTGTAATTTAGTATAGGGTAGGGAATTTTATTATTTTTTGGGGGGGGGGGTTTATTAGGGGGATTAGATTAGGTGTAATTAGTTTAAAAAAATTTTAATTATTTTTTTAATTTGTAGTTAATTGTAGTTAGTTTATGGTGATAGGTTTCCTAGTTGCTGTGACACCAGACAAGGATCAAAACCTACCCTGATTATTGTAGCACCATTCAGAGGACAGAGCATTTCCAGGGTTTACGTTATTGTGGAAGGGAGAGTATATTATCTGCTGTCAGTACCAGCAAACAGGGCATAGAACATCGCTTTATTACTGTAGCACCATGAATGGTGCAGTATATTTCCTGGTTATTGTGGTACCATGCAGTGGTGCAGTATATTCCCTGGTTACTGTGGTACCATGCAGGGCGCAGTATATTCCCTGGTTATTGCGGTACCATGCAGTGGTGCAGTATATTCCCTGGTTACTGTGGTACCATGTAAGGTGTAGTATAATCCCTGGTTATTGTGGTACCATGAAAGGTGCAGTATATTCCCTGGTTATTGTGGTACCATGTAAGGTGCAGTATATTCCCTGGTTATCGTGGTACCATGTAAGGTGCAGTATATTCCCTGGTTATTGTGGTACCATGTAAGGTGCAGTATATTCCCTGGTTATTGTGGTACCATGTAAGGTGCAGTATATTCCCTGGTTATTGCGGTACCATGCAGTGGTGCAGTATATTCCCTGGTTACTGTGGTACCATGTAAGGTGTAGTATAATCCCTGGTTATTGTGGTACCATGTAAGGTGCAGTATATTCCCTGGTTATTGTGGTACCATGTAAGGTGCAGTATATTCCCTGGTTATTGTGGTACCATGTAAGGTGCAGTATATTCCCTGGTTATTGTGGTACCATGTAAGGTGCAGTATATTCCCTGGTTATTGTGGTACCATGTAAGGTGCAGTATATTCCCTGGTTATTGTGGTACCATGTAAGGTGCAGTATAATCCCTGGTTATTGTGGTACCATGTAAGGTGCAGTATAATCCCTGGTTATTGTGGTACCATGTAAGGTGCAGTATAATCCCTGGTTATTGTGGTACCATGTAAGGTGCAGTATAATCCCTGGTTATTGTGGTACCATGTAAGGTGCAGTATAATCCCTGGTTATTGTGGTACCATGTAAGGTGCAGTATATTCCTTGGTTATTGTGATACCATGTAAGGTGCAGTATATTCCCTGGTTACTGTGGTACCATGTAAGGTGCAGTATATTACTTGGTTATTGTGGTACCATGTAAGGTGCAGTATATTCCCTGGTTACTGTGGTACCATGTAAGGTGCAGTATATTACTTGGTTATTGTGGTACCATGTAAGGTGCAGTATATTCCCTGGTTATTGTGGTACCATGTAAGGTTCAGAATATTCCCTGGTTATTGTGGTACCATGTAAGGTGCAGTATATTACTTGGTTAATGTGGTACCATGTAAGGTGCAGTATATTACCTGGTTATTGTGGTACCATGTAAGGTGCAGTATATTACCTGGTTATTGTGGTACCATGTAAGGTGCAGTATATTCCCTGGTTATTGTGATACCATGTAAGGTGCAGTATATTCCCTGGTTATTGTGATACCATGTAAGGTGCAGTATATTCCTTGGTTATTGTGGTACCATGTAAGGTACAGTATATTCCCTGGTTATTGTGGTACCATGTAAGGTGCAGTATATTCCCTGGTTATTGTGATACCATGTAAGGTGCAGTATATTCCTTGGTTATTGTGATACCATGTAAGGTGCAGTATATTCCCTGGTTATTGTGGTACCATGTAAGGTGCAGTATATTACCTGGTTATTGTGGTACCATGTAAGGTGCAGTATATTACCTGGTTATTGTGGTACCATGTAAGGTGCAGTATATTACTTGGTTATTGTGGTGCCATGTAAGGTGCAGTATATTACTTGCTTAATGTGGTACCATGTAAGGTGCAGTATATTACTTGCTTAATGTGGTACCATGTAAGGTGCAGTATATTCCCTGGTTACTGTGGTACCATGTAAGGTGCAGTATATTCCCTGGTTACTGTGGTACCATGTAAGGTGCAGTATATTACCTGGTTATTGTGGTACCATGTAAGGTGCAGTATATTCCCTGGTTACTGTGGTACCATGTAAGGTGCAGTATATTACCTGGTTATTGTGGTACCATGTAAGGTGCAGTATATTCCCTGGTTACTGTGGTACCATGTAAGGTGCAGTATATTACCTGGTTATTGTGGTACCATGTAAGGTGCAGTATATTCCCTGGTTACTGTGGTACCATGTAAGGTGCAGTATATTCCCTGGTTACTGTGGTACCATGTAAGGTGCAGTATATTACTTGGTTATTGTGGTGCCATGTAAGGTGCAGTATATTACTTGGTTAATGTGGTACCATGTAAGGTGCAGTATATTCCCTGGTTACTGTGGTACCATGTAAGGTGCAGTATATTCCCTGGTTACTGTGGTACCATGTAAGGTGCAGTATATTACCTGGTTATTGTGGTACCATGTAAGGTGCAGTATATTACCTGGTTATTGTGGTACCATGCAGGGTGCAGTATATTCCCTGGTTATTGTGATACCATGTAAGGTGCAGTATATTACTTGCTTAATGTGGTACCATGTAAGGTGCAGTATATTACTTGGTTAATGTGGTACCATGTAAGGTGCAGTATATTCCCTGGTTACTGTGGTACCATGTAAGGTGCAGTATATTCCCTGGTTACTGTGGTACCATGTAAGGTGCAGTATATTACCTGGTTATTGTGGTACCATGTAAGGTGCAGTATATTACCTGGTTAATGTGGTACCATGTAAGGTGCAGTATATTCCCTGGTTATTGTGGTACCATGTAAGGTGCAGTATATTACCTGGTTATTGTGATACCATGTAAGGTGCAGTATATTACCTGGTTATTGTGGTACCATGTAAGGTGCAGTATATTACTTGGTTAATGTGGTACCATGTAAGGTGCAGTATATTCCCTGGTTATTGTGGTACCATGTAAGGTGCAGTATATTACTTGGTTAATGTGGTGCCATGTAAGGTGCAGTATATTACTTGGTTATTGTGGTACCATGTACGGTGCAGTATATTACCTGGTTTTTGTGGTGCCATGTAAGGTGCAGTATATTACTTGGTTAATGTGGTACCATGTAAGGTGCAGTATATTACTTGGTTAATGTGGTACCATGTAAGGTGCAGTATATTACTTGGTTAATGTGGTACCATGTAAGGTGCAGTATATTCCCTGGTTATTGTGGTACCATGTAAGGTGCAGTATGATACCTGGCTATTGTGGTACCATGTAAGGTGCAGTATATTCCCTGGTTATTGTGGTACCATGTAAGGTGCAGTATATTACCTGGTTATTGTGGTACCATGCAGGGTGCAGTATATTCCCTGGTTATTGTGGTACCATGTAAGGTGCAGTATATTCCCTGGTTAATGTGGTACCATGTAAGGTGCAGTATATTACTTGGTTAATGTGGTACCATGTAAGGTGCAGTATATTACTTGGTTAATGTGGTACCATGTAAGGTGCAGTATATTCCCTGGTTATTGTGGTACCATGTAAGGTGCAGTATGATACCTGGCTATTGTGGTACCATGTAAGGTGCAGTATATTCCCTGGTTATTGTGGTACCATGTAAGGTGCAGTATATTACCTGGTTATTGTGGTACCATGCAGGGTGCAGTATATTCCCTGGTTATTGTGGTACCATGTAAGGTGCAGTATATTCCCTGGTTATTGTGGTACCATGTAAGGTGCAGTATATTTCCTGGTTATTGTGGTGCCAAGCAGAGGGCATTATATTCTATGGTTATTGTGGTGCAATGTAAGGTGCAGTATATTCCCTGGTTATTGTGGTACCATGTAAGGTGCAGTATATTTCCTGGTTATTGTGGTGCCAAGCAGAGGGCATTATATTCTATGGTTATTGTGGTGCCATGCTGAGGGCATTATATTCTATGGTTATTGTGGTGCCATGCAGAGGGCTTTATATTATCTGGTTATTGTGGTGCCATGCATAGGGCATTATATATTTTTTGGTTATTGTGGTACCAAGCAGAGGGCATTATATTATCTGGTTATTGTGGTGCCACACAAAGGGGATTATAAAGGGATTATATTACTTTGGTTATTGTGGTGCCATGCAGAGGGCAGTATATTCCCAGGTTATTGTCTGAAACAGTAAATTGTGTGGTTATTTCAGTACAACGCAGAGGACAGGCATTATTGTAGCATCACACGACAACCCTTTATTAAGAAATTCTATAAAACTTCCATTGCATTTTAATCCACTCTGCCTTTTTTATGCACATAAATCGACCTAGTTATACATTCTCCATTACATTTAAGTGAATTATTTAACAAGTTTCTTATATTAAGAAATGTAAACATATTCTAAAAAGCCTGTAAAGCCAAACATATGGTACTAGAGGAGAAAACAAGTATTCAGCTTAAAATGTTTTCTTTCATTTAACAAAGACATTATTCCATCAATTACCCAGGCTAGTCAGTGCTGCAATGTCTGTTTTCATGTATATTCCAAGTTGTACAAAATATGCTTAGTTAATAGAAATGTTGAAATCTTCAAACTTAAATTGAATAGCCACAAATGAGTGTAGTAAAAGTTAATAAGCTAGTGAGGATAAAAAGGTTGAATTATTTTTTTATAGTAGCTTTGGATAGTGGGAAAATTATCAACTCTATACAACATAAGCATGATAAAATACTGTAGGATTTACAAAGTACCATAAATTAAAACCAAAGCTTGCTCTATTCAGACAGTGTAAGTATAATGGTTTGATTTTATTGTAATAGCTTTGGTCCTATTGCTTGTTTCCAATTATCAAACGTAGCATAGAAACTAATGTTTGCAATCAGTTGGTCTACCTCCCTAAACATATTGCCTAAGCTGCTGTAAATATAGTTCCAATTCCCACACCACTAGGGTCTAAAACTGCTCTGTATCTATGTTATGTTGAGTTTGTGCCAAAAGACGGTATATAATAGCAATCAGTAAATAGCGTTAACACTTACAGCAATTTGTAAGAATTAAATCCCTAGAATTAGACCAGCTCAGCTGTTCACCACCAATAGCTATACCTCAGGAGTGTCATTACTTCCTAATTATCGTCATGTATTAACCATTAAACATATTTTGAGAAAATCTGTTCTTCAGGATTTTTTTTTTTATTAATTATTGCTAAGCAGTCGAGAGACTGAAACATTTTTGTGCCAGTGAAGGTGTTAAAAAAGGAAGGGCATTGCTATTTTTTAAAATTTTCTTTTAGATTTTTAAACTGTTACAGTGAAACTACATTTTAATCTTAAAGGGACACTGTAAAAACAGTTTAGATTAAAAATTAAACTAATATAACAGGATCAGATGTGCACATTTCTGCTTAGGCTAATTGGATACTTCCTACTATTGATTAGTTAGCATTAACAGGAAGTGCCCATCAGCCAATGACTATTAGTAGGGGGCACCTATAAGCCAATGTTAATTAGCAAGACGTATCTGTCAGCCAATAAGCATTCGAACAAACAAGTACAAAACGTGGTACTGCTATATTCATTATAATTAAGCTTTTATTTTAAATTTGTTTCTTTACAAATCAATTGTAAGACCCAACCTTGAAAATGCAGAACAATTTTGGGCACCAGTTTCTAAGAAGGATATTAAATAACAGGAAAGTGTGTAGAAGAGGGTGATAAAATTGATAAGGGAAATGTAAGACTTGCATTATGAAAAAGTCTGGAAAGGTTGCAATTATTTACACTGGAAAAAAGGCATCTCCAAAGGAATATGATTACATTATACAAATATATACAGGGCCCATATTAGTGATTATCAGATGGCCTGTTTATCAATAGGACTGTACAACGGACAAGAGGTCACCCACTGAGACTTGAGGAACAGAGATTTTACCTACATCAGTGTAAGAGGTTCTTTACAGCAAGAACATAAAGGATGTTTAAAGGGACGGTCTACACCAGAATTTTTATTGTTAAAAAAGATAGATACTCCCTTTATTACCCAGTCCCCAGTTTTGCATAACCAACAATGCTATATTAATACACTTTTTACCTTTGTGATTACCTTGTATCTAAGCCTCTGCAGACTGTCCCCTTATTTCAGTTCTTTTGACAGACTTGCATTGTAGCCAATCAGTGCTGACTCATAAATAACTCCACAGATGTGAGCACAATGTTATTTATATGGCACACATGAACTAACGCAGTCTAGCTGTGAAAAACTGTAAATTGCATTGAAATAAGAGGCAGCCTTCAAGGGATTAGAAATTAGCATATGAGCCATCTAGGTTTAGCTTTCAACTAAGAATACCAAGAGAACAAAGCAAATTTGCTGATAAAAGTGATTTGGAAAGTAATATTGCATGCTCCATCTTAATCATGAAAGTTTAATTTTGACTAAATTGTCCCTTTAAGCAAATTCAGAAGATACTTTTAAAAAAAAAATGCTTTTTCTGCAAACCAACATATACAGTGATTTAAAGGGACAGTCTACACCAGAATTGTAATTGTTTTAAAAGATAGATAATCCCTTTTTTACCCAGTTTTGCATAACCAACACAGTTATATTTATATATTATTTACCTCTGTGATTATCTTGTATCTGAGCCTCTGCAAACTGCCCCTTTTTTCAGTTCTTTTGACAGACTTGCAGTTTAACCAATCAGTGATAGCTCCCAGGTAACTTCACGTGCATGAGCACTGTTATCTATATGAAATTCATGAACTAACACCCTCTAGTGGTGAAAAACCTGTTAAAATGCATTCTTAAGAGGCGGCCTTCAAGGTCTAAGAAATTAGCATATGAACCTCCTAGGTTAAGCTTTCAACTAAGAATACCAAGAGAACAAAGCAAAATTGGTGCTAAAAGTAAATTGGAAAATTGTTTAAAATGACATGCCCTATCTGAATCATGAAAGTTTATTTTGGACTAGACTGTCCCTTTAAAGGGATAGGAAGGTCAAAATTAAAGTGTGCATAAATGCATTTCAATATGAAATATAAGCATTTTTGGCAATATACTTCAATTAGCAAAAATGCTTCAAGTAAAAGTTATTACTGTTATTTGTTTTTTTGTGTGGCATACGCACATATCCTGTGAGGGCCTGTAGTATTCAATCTCAGAAAGCTGAAGATGGTGTGTTTGGCTTCAGAAAACATCATTTGTGTCATACAAACCACTAATGACCCTCTGAGAAGCTGTGGTAATTGAATACTAGTGCACAAGTCCTTACAGGATACGTGCGTATGCCACACAAAAACAGTACTAACTTTTACTAGAAGCATTTTTGCCAATGGAAGTATATTGTAAAGATGCTTCTATTTCAGTTTGTAATGCACCCATGCGGGTTTAAATTTTGACCTTTCTATCCCTTTAACAGTTGGTAAATACAGTATAGTAGGAAAAAATCTGACTGCCACTTTGGAGTCAAGATCAACAGTAATAACAGGAATTTGTGAAAGCGTAACCTTGAGGGACTTTCATTAACCTTTATTACTAAAAAAGGAACAAAAGCTTAATTACGTGAACACACTTTTGAGCCCTTCCCTATCAAATACCTTGAAACATGCAATATGATTTTTAAAAATCAAAAGAATATTTTCGTCTAACTGAATAACACATGAATATCAATTATTCCTAATGTACCTTTGGCTTTCAGCGTAGTTTGCGGTTAGCGTGCGGGGTGATAAAATGAAACGGCTATCTTTAGCGTGTCTCATAGAAGTCTGGGAGGAGAGGGAGTCAGTAACAGCTGTAGTCCTGAAGTTAGGACACCTCAGTCTTTCGCTCGCGTGCTAACTTTTTACTATCTACTTGTTTTGCCAACATGGGAGGACTAAATTATTACCGTAAGCGCAGATAGCGCTCATGAACAATAAAAATGTACTGCTCCACTTGTATTTGAGTCATCAATCAGCAACCAGGGTGCAGAACCAAAAATGGGCCAACTCTTAAGCTTACATTCCTGCTTTTTAAAAATAAAGATACCAAGAGATCAAAGACAAATTGATAATAGGAGTAAATTAGAAAGTTGATTAAAATTGCTGCTCTATATGAATAATGAAAGAAAAAAATGAGTTCAGTATCCCTTTAAAATTTACAGCACCTGACAGAGGTCATGTGTAGCTGCATTACTCTATATTGTTATTATTGTTGTTTATACACAAACACAACATAGGAAGTTGCATACAGACATTACCCAAATTCCTTAAAACCATTTGTGAAATCAATATCAGGCACACAAAAAATCAATGCAAAATCACAGTTTGAAAATGTGCGGAATTTAAAGAGATTTGTGCCCTCATCACATTCGCTTGCTGCAAGAGAATCTCCATTATAACCAATGGAGCAGCATTTATCTTTAACAGTTCAGCACCACTTTAAATGATAATAAAATGCCTTTAAATCTTTATAGAACATTCACATAAAAATGGGAAGGTATGCCCTTGATCAAACAGTCTGCTGTAACATGCACACTGAAGTTGAAACTCCTTTGTAAGCTTTGAGATGAGACACGTAAGCAAGACAAGATACTTTCCTGACCACACCCCTGGAATGCCCTGGAACGCCAACATAAACTTCCTCGTTAGCTGCTTGATATATTAGATTTGTGATGTGTTGCTGCACTGGACAATTGAGAAAATATCTTTATGTTAATGTTACATAATAATAATACCCAACATATTTACAGTTATAAAATTCATGGTGGAAAGGATTAAAAAAAATTCCATCTTAAAACAAATGAATCCCTGCAAAAACACAAAACCTATCTTTGTCAGTACCGCAGCCGTAAGCTTTCCCTTTTCAATGCATCACAGCTCTCTTTGGCTGCTAAAGGGTTAATTAAATCTGTCATGGATGCTAGATATTGCCTTCTTAAGTGGACTCAACTGTATTACGAGCTTCTGTGGTAATACTGAGTTGAAGTGTATCTCCATTGTATGTACTTAAATATTGATAAGACGCTTTGCAACATTAATATCTTAGATGGCTTAAAAGAACATTTAAATAATGTGCCTTGCTTCCTTTTCACCAAAAAAAAAAAGGCCCCGGCCCTTTGTAATTTGTGTAATGCATTGGGTCATTTTAATAATTGTCTAAGGATTTGTTCAGTGGTTCTGCTCTTCAGAGTGTAATTATGATCTCAGACGCTCTTGTGTTAATCCTGCTTGTTTTAAAGACAGGAATGAACGATTAGTTAAGGCAGACACTGGGCAGAGCTAATGCAATGTAGACAACTTGTACTAAACCTATGGTCTTAATTTCTGTTGTCAATCTATGTAAAGAGGTCCCTGGCACACTATTCAGACATTTTATTTAAAAAACAACTAAATCACAACACAGCAAGTGAGTCATATTATGGACCACAGATGGGTTTCATTGGTAGCTTCAGAAACCCTACAGAACTATCATTCTTCTGTCTTTAGTGGTACTTTGTTATTGCCAACATAATCCTGCTGACAGATGATTTCTTTTTGCAAAGTTCCACAGTGATAATAAAATAATTTAAAGATTTTTTTTTTTTTAGTGTAGAATAATTTAATATTATATGACAACACATTCTAGTACAAAGGGAGATACTGTTCTAAAATATTATCATCTCTCCAATCTGCTTATGATTATTATTTTTATTATTAATATTATTATAATCATCTTTTTTGTAATTTGTTAAAAGATTTTGCAGTTGTACACCAGGTACAATAAATAAATAAAGTCAAAACAGGGAAGGCAAGGCAGACTGAGACAGAAGGGTTACAGGGCTCTGCTAATATTTATATACTGATACTTATATAGATAAATATATGGGATCCTTTGGCTCCTAATTTAAACTCCGGATGACTTCTTATTAGACATTGCATTCACATTTGGCCAAATGCAAAAATTTACACAGTCTGCTGAAATATGTTTTTTTTTTAAAAAACAAGCAACATCGTTAATTTAAAAAAATGAAGGAACGTTTGCACTCCTAATTGATTTGTTACACGACTGTCCAATACAAAACTCCAAAATTCCAACCTTGGGCCCCCAGATGTTTTGGAACTACATTTCCCATGATGCTCAGACAGCCTAAAGAGTGTCTTGGCATCATGGGAAATGTATTCGGGGGCCTAAAGTTGCTGACCCCTGTTTTAGAAGACTTCTCTGCCAGACCACTAGCATCTAACTTTCACTTTTTTTTTTTTTTTACAAAGTCTGACGCTATTTGACGAAGGCTTATTTACCTGAAGGTACATGAAATCCAAATGTTTTTTTCTTTCATGATTCACATAGAGAATACAATTTTAAACAACATTCCAATTTACTTCTATTATCTAATTTGTTTCATTCTTTAGATATCCTTTGTTGAAGAAATAGCAATGCACATGGGTGAGCCAATCACACAAGGAGGCCTATTTATCATATGTCTGTCGGACCTGATCTGACAGTGCGGATCAGGTCCGACAGACATCGCTGAATGCGGAGAGCAATACGCTCTCCGTATTCAGCATTGCACCAGCAGCTCTTGTGAGCTGCTGGTGCAACGCCGCCCCCTGCAGACTCGCGGCCAATGGGCCGCCAGCAGGGGGTGTCAATCAACCCGATCGTACTCGATCGGGTTGAATTCCGGCGATTCCTGTCCGCCTCATCAGGGCAGGTGGACAGGGTTATGGAGCAGCGGTCTTTAGACCGCTGCTTCATAACTGGTGGCGTCAAGCTCCGTACGGAGCTTGATAGATAGGCCCCCATAAATCTATGTGCAACCACCAATTAGCAGCTACTAAGTACATTTTTTTCAAGGTGTGATTATCAATATAATATTAATATTTATATATATAAATACAATATACAATTCCCCCTGTATTTGTCTGTAAAATTTTGTCTTTTATCGTATTGTTTCTCCATTGTACTGTTATCCTTGTACCCATGGGCCGCGCTGCGGAATCTGTTGGTGCTTTATAAATAAAGAATAATAATAATAATAGGCATATCATTTTATAATTATTCGTATATATTCATATGTCTGCTGTATATGTATACATTGTATGTTGTTTATGTCTTGTTACCATGGTGATCAGATTAAATGAAGGCCCACACACAGATGTAACCCTTTAACCAATTATACACCTTTTGTTGTTTATGTTCTGTTACCATGGTGACAAATGAAATGAAGCCCCACATACAGATGTAACCCATTAATTAATAAACCAATCAGAGGATTGGATACCCTTTAAATAGCAAGTGTATGTTTTAATGTTTTATATAATAGCCTGAGGAAACAGCCTTCTAGAGGCTGAGAAACGCATTGCTTTTAAAATAAAAATGATGTTTTTAGTATACACATACGGCTTTTTGGAGTTTCATCATTCTATTTCTTGGAACTTGGAGTAATTAAGTGCAATCACTTCTCACCACTCTGCCTTACTAGACTGTACTAGGCTATGGTAGTTTTGCTTTATACCCCTATTCAGGTGCTGGTGGTGAATTTCTTGGAATCCTCCTGCCTGGGTTTATAGCTTTCTTTATACAGTGAGCATGACTACTGCGAAGTTCCAGCCTGCCCCACTAGCACCATTGGGTGCATCACATTTGTTAGTACAAATTTGTATCATCTTCATTATTTCTTGGTTTGGTGGTACTAGGCTATTGTGGCGCCAGCTTTCACCAGGATTCGACCATCTTCTGACAGAGTGCTGCCTCTATTTTGGATATCATGGACTTTTTGTTTTGTTCTTTTTGTTTGTGGCTTGTTTTTCGTTTTTATATATTGTTTATTGTGTATATTTTGTTGCTGTAGCATAGGTTAGAAAGCTCCCCCTATGGGAGGTTTGCACTAGTGCAACTTTCCCAATTTCGTATTCAATATGTATTCCTCCAGGAAATGGAGTATGGGACTTTTGTGGAGAAGAGGATTTTTGTGCCTACTTCCATCAGGGGCAGAAGAAGAGGCAAACTTTTTACTGTAAAAAGTTGTTTTAAGCTCACAGCCCATTATGTTTTTATTTATGTCATGAAAGGTTGGCAGTGATTCTCCACAGAATGATTGCCAATGGTAGTTAATTAAAGGGATTGTAAAGTCAAAATTAAACTTGATGAATCTGATAGAAGATGCAATTTTAAACAAATTTCCAAATTACTTTGTTAAAGAGTAATCCTAGGTAAGCTCAGGAGTGTCTTGAGCAATCTAGCAGCAGTGTTTGCAACATTGTTCATAGCAATGTTATACATATTTGCAAACACTGCTGCTATAGACTGCTTTAGACATGTGCACACTCCTAACCTTCTGTCAGCCTACCTAGGTTTAATCTTCAATAAAGGATGCCAAGAGAACAAAGCAAATCTGATAGCAGAACTTAATTGGAATGTTGTTTGAAATTGCACGATCCTCCTAAAACATCAAAGCTTAATTTGGGCTTTAATGTCGCTTTAAAGGGATATGAAACCCAACATTTTTCTTCCATGGTTCATATAGAACATGTGATTTTAAACAACTTTCTAATTGACTTCTATTATCACATATTCTTCGTTCTCTTGATATCTTATGTTGAAAACCAGGGACATAATGCTTAGGAGCCGGTCCATTTCTGGAGCACTATATGGCAGCAGTTTTGCAAGAATGTGATCCATTTGGAAGCATTATTCCCTGCCATGTAGTACACTAGATGTCTACCTAGGTATCTCTTCAGCACTGAACATTATGGGAAGAAAGCAAACATAATAATAAAAGTAAATTGCAAACGATAAAATGGTATGCTCTGTCTGAA
The DNA here is from genome assembly GCF_027579735.1 of Bombina bombina. Taxonomy (NCBI): domain Eukaryota; kingdom Metazoa; phylum Chordata; class Amphibia; order Anura; family Bombinatoridae; genus Bombina; species Bombina bombina. Next base: position 63,710,098 of record NC_069500.1, on the reverse strand, counting down.
TCACAAAATAAAATGTCATATCCCTAAAGAAGCTAATTACCTGAGTAGAAGGCTGTAACTATGGAAACAGGAAACGTGTAGCAGGAATAGGGTTGAGCCAAGCAGCAGATCTTTCTAGATGAATAACTGGATATGCAGGTATGCTTGAGCAAGAAAGGAGAATAGGCAAAAGGAAACAAACCTCAGCATGAAGTAATCTGTCAGAGCCCATACACCAGTATTTAGCCAGTCTTTCAGTCTTTAAGTGGCAAAGCAGGTAAGAGTCAGACAGGTAGCAGGGTCCAAATACCTTGCCAGGATCAATAACGGAAGGACAGACCAGGAACAAGATTTCCACAATGTTCATGAGAAAATAACTAAGTACTGAATGGGAGACAGAGATGACCTTTTAACACCTGCTGTTCAGTCTTGGCACCATAGGTACAGCAGAGATCTCTTCCGATATAAAAAGTATTAAAAAAAAAAGTATAAATAGCGCTAATCTAGCGCAAAACAGTTCCAGAGTAATACAGAGATGATGAATATTGCACACAGCACTGCCAGCCGTGCTAAGCTGAAAGCTTCTTAGTGTAGCCCAAAGTCCTTACAGCTTCAGACTTCTCCAAGATAGCGCTCGCACCTGTCCTGGCAGCCATAATAGCATGACTTTTAAATCGTTCCAGGACCTGACTCAAAGTAAGTGTAGCGCAGTCTCTACCTCGCCTCATGACCTGACAACTTATAATTATGCATCACTTACAAATATATATTTTGCTTTGGATATCAAAAACATTTTGGTCTTGCTTTAATAAAACTGGTTAGTGAAACTCATATCTTACTGAAAAAACTGGGCACAGCTTTTCCCATCGAAAGTTGATTTCTTTCCTGCAACTGTTAACGTCCTGCAGCATTGAGCAATTTCCACTATCATGGGTACTTGCATCGCAAAAATGTTACAAAACAAAATAAAAAGGAAAAAACTCCATAAAATCCTATGCACCTCCAAATGAACGTATAGCACCCCCATCCCCTATTGAGCTGCAAAGGGCTCTAATTTATTTTATATGCTTTATCTTCACCACCTATATTAGCCCCCCCCCCCCCCCCCCCAATTATTAAGTTCTACTTATTAGGTATGCTTTTAAACAAGGGATACCAAGAGAACAAAGCAATTAGATAATACAATTACATGCTATATGTAACTTTATTGGACCTTTTATGGCAGGAATGCCCACTGGTGATTGGCTAGAAAACATAGGTCAAGAGAACCTCATGGATTTTTGAGGATGATCTCGCCAGAACAACAAGGCCTCTCTGTAACCTAACGAGCTAACAAAAATCTAGCCCTTGGCACCATCTACATAATAATAGCATCATTATTATTCCACAAATCAAGAACTCAACAATGAACAATAAATAAAGATAGAAGTTTGCTGAAACTCTTCCAAATTTCATTTCAATTAAAAGGTTTAGTTGTTTTGTTGTTTTATTCAGTATAAGCCTAATAAATAGCAAACTGAGTGTTCTTAGAAATGTCCAACCAGTTTGAATGTTTAATGAATGTGTCTTTTTACATCACTAAGCACTAATTACATGGCTGGTTAAGTCGGTAATGGACGGAAGTCTTGTGCATTTGATTTCTTTATGTCCTTTTTCTCTCTACTGTTAGAAATTAATGAGGTTCAGAGAAGATATTTACAAGCCTATGTTTGTGTATCTAGTAATATGTCACAGCCACAGGCCTGAAGCGTTCTGTTATCACACTCAGTACACAGTGCAAAGTACATTATTTGCAAGTATAGACTTCTTAAAACAATGTTGTTTTTTTTCTTTTTATTAACCATGTGTCAGGACATGGTTTCTTAAAGGGACAGTAACGTAAAATTAATTAACATAGTGCAGAATTATGTAACAATTACTTGCAAAAAATAAAGAATTTTGTGAGATTTAAGCCTGCAAAGCTATACTTAACTTGAATTCTTCACCAACCTCTTCTAATAATGTCTTTTTTTTAAAAGCGCGTCACGGACAGCTTTAGCCAGTGATGGTACAAGGTACATTTAGTTCAATGGTGCGTTGTGATAGGACAGCACACACATGAAACACTTTTAAAAAAAGACAGGATCAGAAGAGGCTGGTGAAAAACGCAAGGTAAGTATAGCTTTGCGTGCTTAAATCTCACAAAATTCTTAATTTTTTACAGGTATCACTAAATTAATGTTACATAATTCTGCATATAGCGCAGAATTATGTAACATTCATTTTTATGTTTGCTGTCCCTTTAAACTCGGGGTATATGATGTCAGTATGGGGGTGTGGGTCTTTACCTCTTAATTATTTAAAAAAAATGTTGTTATATATAGATTATTAACTACCCACGTTAATAAAACACCTTGATTCCATGTTTGAAATTTTTTTTTTTTAAATCTCGCTGAAAGTTTCTAGCTTAAGTGGTTTGTGACTTCCTGTTTTTATATGATTTTCTTTCAGCTGTTCTGTTCCTATGGAAATCATTTGAAGTCATACTGGTATCTAATAGCACTGGTAATGATTTTGACAGTCTGGTAAAGGGTGTTTTGGGGCACATTGTGCAATTAATTGGGGCCTGTAATCTAATCGTAAAAAGGTTAGGAACCCCTGAGTTAGAATGTTGTGAGAAAAGTAATATGGGTTCCTACTTCAGTGCAGTTAAAATAATTTTTATAATTCCAAATAATTAAAAGTTTTAAAACCCTTAGATCAAGTATCATTTAAGCACTTTAAAGACAGGGTTAACTCATCGGATACTTACTAGGGGATTAGAACATGTATCTGGAAATCCACATGCATTTGCACTGTAGAAGGTTCTGTTCAAATGTTAAAAAACTTTCACCTAGATTACGAGTTTTGCGTTAGAGGCTGTGCGGTGCTAACGAGCAGTTTTCCCTCACCGCTCACTTACCTACAGCGATGCTATTACGAGTTTTCAGAAACCCGTCGTTAAAAGGCAAGAAGTGAGCGTAGAGCAAAATTTTGCTCATTACCGCACTCCAATACCAGCGCTGCTTAAGTCAGCGGTGAGCTGGTGTAACGTGCTCGTGCACGATTTCCCCATAGGAATAAACGAGAAGAGCCGGCTGAAAAAAAGTCTAACACCTGCAAAAAGGAAGCGTAAAACTCCTTAACGCAGCCCCATTGATTCCTATGGGGAAATAAAATTTATGTTTACACCTAACACCCTAACATGAACCCCGAGTCTAAACACCCCTAATCTTACACTTATTAACCCCTAATCTACCGTCCCCGACATCGCCGACACCTACATTATATTATTAACCCCTAATCTGCCGCTCCGGACACTGCCGCCACCTACATTATATGTATGAACCCGTAATCTGCTGACCCCAACATCGCCGACACCTATATTATATTTATTAACACCCCAAAATAAAAAAAAAAACCTAGCCTAAACTAAACTACCAATAGCCCTTAAAAGGTCCTTTTGTTGGACATTGTCCTATTGGCTGATCCAATCAGCCAATAGGATTGAGCTCACATTCTATTGGCTGATTGGAACAGCCAATAGAATGTGAGCTCAATCCTATGGGCTGATTGGATCAGCCAATATGATTGAACTTCAATCCTATTGGCTGATTGGAACAGCCAATAGAATGTGAGCTCAATCCTATGGGCTGATTGGATCAGCCAATATGATTGAACTTCAATCCTATTGGCTGATTGCATCAGCCAATAGCATTTTTTCTACCTTAATTCCGATTGGCTGATAGAATTCTATCAGCCAATCGGAATCTAAGGGACGCCATCTTGGAAGGTACCTTCATTCTGTTTTAGTCGTTGGATGAAGAGGATGCTCCGCGTCGGATGTCTTGAAGATGGACCCGCTCCGTGCCGGAAGGATGAAGATAGAAGATGCCGTCTGGATGAAGACTTCTGCCCGTCTGGAGGACCACTTCTGCCAGGCATGGATGAAGACTTCTGCCCATCTGAAGGACCACTTCGCCCAGCTTGGATGAAGACATCTCCCGGTAAGTCGATCTTCAGGGGGTTAGTGTTAGGTTTTTTTTAGGGTGTATCGGGTGGGTTTTATTTTTAGATTAGGGTTTGGGGGGCAAAAGAGCTAACTGCCCTTTTAAGGGCAATGCCCATCCAAATGCCCTTTTCAGGGCAATGGGGAGCTTAGGTTTATTTAGCTAGTATTTTATTTGGGGTGTTGGTTGTGTGGGTGGTGGGTTTTACTGTGTGTTTGTAAAGGGCAATGCCCCGCAAAGGCTCTTTTAAGGGCTATTGGTAGTTTAGTTTAAGCTAGGGGTTTTTTTTAATTTTGGGGGGGCTTTTTTATTTTAATAGGGCTATTAGATTAGGTGTAATTAGTTTAAATTTCTGTAATTTGTTTATTATTTTCTGTAATTTAGTGTTTGTTTGTTTTTGTACTTTAGTTACCGGTAATTTAATTTAGGTAATTGTATTTAATTTAGTTAATTTATTTAATTATAGTGTAGTGTTAGATGTTAGTGTAACTTAGGTTAGGTTTTATTTTACAGGTACTTTTGTATTTATTTTAGCTAGGTAGTTATTAAATAGTTAATAACTATTTAATAACTATTCTACCTAGTTGAAATAAATACAAACTTGCCTGTAAAATAAAAATAAACCCAAAGCTAGCTACAATGTAACTATTAGTTATATTGTAGCTAGCTTAGGGTTTATTTTACAGGTATTTAGTTTTAAAAAGGAATAATTTAGGTAATGATAGGAATATTTATTTAGATTTATTTAAATTATATTTAAGTTAGGGGGTGTTAGGTTTAGGGGTTAATAACTTTAATATAGTGGAGGCGACGTTGGGGGCGGCAGATTAGGGGTTAATACTATTTAACTAATGTTTGTGAGGCGGGAGAGCGGCGGTTTAGGGTTTAATATGTTTATTATAGTGTCAGCGACGTTGGGGGCAGCAGATTAGGGATTAATAAGTGTAGGTAGGTGGCGGCGACATTGGGGGCGGCAGATTAGGGGTTAATAAGTATAGGTAGGTTGCGGCAACATTGCGGAAGGCAGATTAGGGGTTAATAGATATAATGTAGCTGTCAGTGATGTTGGGGGCAGCAGATTAGGGGTTCATAAATATAATGTAGGTGGCGGCGGTGTCCGGAGCGGCAGATTAGGGGTTAAAAAATTTATTTTAGTATTTGCGATGTGGGAGGGCCTCGGTTTAGGGGTTAATAGGTAGTTTATGGGTGTTAGTGTACTTTTTAGCACTTTAGTTATGAGTTTTATGCTACCGCGTTGTACCATAAAACTCATAAAACTCATAACTACTGACTTTTAAATGTGTTAGGACTCTTGTACTGCTCACTTTTTGGCCTCCCAGGACAGACTCGTAATACCGGCGCTATGGAAGTCCTATAGAAAAAAGACTTTACGAAGTTTACGTAAGCCGTTTTGCGGTAAGGCCAAAGAAGTGTGCGGTGACCCTAAACCTTCAAGACTCATAATACAGCGGTCGTAAAAAAGCAGCATTAGGACCTCTTAACGCTGCTTTTTTACCCTAACTCGTAATCTAGCCATATTACTCCTGAAAAGATTGTCTTGATTGTGCACTCAACCTGCTGTCAATACAAACGTAGGCTGTGTATGTATATAACAATTTAAAGGCACATTAAAGAATCAAAAATATATATTTTTTTCTGTTGAAATACATAATATATATCTATAATTAAAGTCTAATTGCCAATATATAGCATGAATTGATAAGATAATTTACTAAAGGGACACTCAAATCAAAATTAAACTTTCATTATTCAGATAGAGCAGCAATTTTAAACAACTTTCCAATTAACTTCCATTAACAAAATGTGCACAGTCTTTTTATATTTACACTTTTTGAGTGACCAGCTCCTACTGAGCATGTGCAAGAATTCACATAATATACTTATATGCATTTGTGATTGGCTGATGACTGTCACATGATACAGGAGGAGTGAAACAAATCTACTACTCATTTGAAGTTCAGACTAGGGGGTCGATTTCTGAAGCAGCAGATGCTGCTTCCGACCCACTCCGCTTCAGTTCCACCTGAAGTGGAAGTTAAGAAGCAGCAGTTGTAAAACCGATGCTCCTTAACTCGTTCTCCACCTCTGAGGCGGCAGACAGCAATCAGCCCGATTGGATACGATCGGGTTGATTGACACCCGCTACTGGCGGACGATTGGCCACGAATGTGCAGGGGGCGGCATTGCACAAGCATTTCAGCATTTTCTTAAGATGAAATGAAAATCTGATTTTTATGATGAATGTTCATTCGTACAAAAATGAATGAACATCTCTAGTAATTTTAATACTATTGACCCTACTCACACAGTAGAAATGCAGCTAGGGACCCCTGGAACACTGCAAAGTCGTACGAATTTGATCAGAAGCGTTTACGCTTAGGACAAGCAGTGCTACGTGGATCCTAAACAGCACTTCTACTGTGTGTTTAACCCCTTTACAGGGGTTAAAAACACAGTAGTGTAGGGTCAATAGTATTAAACTAACAAATTGAAGTATGTAATTTTTTTACTTTTATGGCCAATTTGTAATGAGTTCCTCTTTTCTATATTTTCCACATCATTCCTGCTACTAGTACATTTTTTTATTATTTTCTGTGCAGATTTACAATGTTTCAGTTGCAAAATTCGGATCAACCATTAATGCACCTACTTTTTATGACAATTCTTTAAATGTAGATTTTTCCACTGAAAACGTATCCTAAATAGCTACTGCCCAACTAGAAATCATATGCTCTAATCTTTCTTACTGTAATACCATTTTGCAAATTCAACACTTCTCTTCAGCATCACTTCTGTGAACTAACAAAACTAATAAAGCTATGTGAAGTCAGTGCTACAAGAAGTGAAAAAATGCAATACATTTAGGAATTTGGCTTGTGTAAAGCCGTAACCTTGTTCTGGAAGTGAATTAGTTACTTCATAGTAATGTTTATAGCCACTGACAAACTTTTAGTTTCTGGCTCATAGACCCTCCTCTCATTATGGTGGCTCTGTTGCATTCTTTTCGCCTGAGGCCTGAGTTCTTATGGCCCATTTAGCACGCTAAGTAGGCTTCCACCTGATCATTTGCAGTTATAAGGGCGGTAAGTTGCTCCAAAGGGATGGTAAATAATTGGTACACAAATAGCTACTTGTCAAGGAAATACTGCATCATATATGCTCGCTGAACATGATTATTAGTCAAAAAAAGCAGAATGCATTCTTATTTCTAAATATACTCTTTGTCAGGGTGCTCAGACACTATACACACTGTAAATGTGCTTCTCAAGCAACCGGGAAAAAGTCTAGTCGAGACTCTCAAACTTTTTAATTTAATAATATCTTGGGCCTCTGAGGAAGAGGTTAAATGACACCAAAACAACACAATAAACTTAGACAGATAGATAGATGTTTTTCTTTTTAAATTATTTAAAAACAACTATCAATTCAACTGAAATTAGCCAGATTTGTGGTCACTAGTGACGGGCTACAAAAATGACAAATCCCATCACACTTTTATTTTTTGTTTCAAAGTTATGCAACTTTGAAATCAAAATGTAAACATAAACGTTTGCACTATATATATTATATATAAGGGATGATAATGGATGCTTTAGTATTCAGACTAAAAAAAATCCTTGATATTGCTATAATTGAGTTGCTATAAAAATACCTAGCAAAAGTAAAAATTTCATAGTGGCTACATTTTCGTAGTATATAGTCACCTAGATTACAAGTTTTGGGTTGCAGCTTGTAACGCTGAAAATATGTCATTTTCAGCATAAAAAAGCCCGCAGCTATTACAAGTGTTGTCGGTATAGCTGTACTGCACACCTTTTAGCCTATAACGCAACATCAGACCCGCACACGTAAAAATTACGTTTTTTCATGGGATTCCCATAGCGCCGGTATTATGTGTTTTGCGTTCTGGCTAAAAAGCGAGCGTTACAGTCTAAAACGACAAGATACGTACCGCCATCTAAAGTCAGTAGCTATAAGTTTTACGCTACAAAGCTGTACACTAACACCCATAAACTACCTATTAACCCCTAAACTGAGGCCATCCTTCATCGCAAACACTATAATAAAATTATTTACCCCTAATCTGCCGCTCCCGACATCGCGATCATGAAAAAAATGTGTTAACCCCTATTCCGCCACTGCCCGACATTGTTGCTACTATAATAAACGTATTAACCCCTAAACCGCTGCCCTCCCGCATCGCAAACACTATTTAAATATTAATAACTTCTAATCTGCCGTCTGCCCACACAGCCGCTATATTAAACCTATTAACCCCTAAACCGCAAGCCCCCCACAACAAAATATACTGAAATAAACTATTAACCCCTAAACCGAAAGCCCCCACAACGAAATAAACTAATTTAAACTAGTAACCCCTAAACCTAACGACCCCCTAACTTTATATTAAAATTACAATTTCCCTAGCTTAAATTTAATTAAAAGTTACCTGTCAAATTAAAAAAAAAAATGTAAACTAACAATTAAACTATTATAATTATTAAACTAACAATTAAACTAACAATTAAATAAAACTAAGCTACCAATAAAAAATCCTAACACTGCTCTAAAAATTACAAAAAGTATCTAATTACAATTTTTTTTTACAAAAACAAACACTAAATTATGAAAAATAACAAATTATCAAAAATAAAAAAGAATTACTCCTAATCTAATAGCCCTATCAAAATAAAAAAGCCCCCTCAAAATAAAAAAAACCCTAGCCTACAATATACTACCAATGGCCCTTAAAAGGGCCTTTTGTGGGGCAATGCCCCAAAGATATCAGCTCTTTTACCTGTAAAAAAAATACAAACACCCCCAACAGTAAAACCCACCACCCAACCAACCCCCCCAAATAAAAAAAACTATCTAAAATAACCTAAGCTAACCATTGCCCTGAAAGGGGCATTTGTATGGGCATTGCCCTTAAAAGGGAATTTAGCTCTTTTACAGGACGTCGCCGCCGGGATGAAGATTGAAGAGGCTGCCTGGATGAAGACTTCGCCGGGATGAAGATCGTTCAAGCGGTACTTCAAAAACTGTAAGTGGATCGTCAGGGGGTTAGTGTTATGCTTTTTTAAGGGTTTATTGGGAGGGTTTTATTTTTTTTGTTTAGGGTCTGGGCAGTAAAAGAGCTACCCATACAAATGACCTTTGGTATCTTAGGTTTTTTTATATAGTTTTTTTTATTTTGTAGGTTTGGGGGGTGGGGGTTTGTAATGTCAGTGGGTCTTTGCAGTTTTTTTTCAATAAAAGAGCCGATATCTTTAGGGCAATGCCCTACAAAAGGCCCTTTTAAGGGCCATTGGTATTTTATTCTAGATTAGTTTTTTTTTTATATTGGGGTGTTTTTTTATGGGTATTAGAATAGGAATATTTTTTTTTATTTTTGATAATTTGTTTGTTATTTTGTGTAATGTATATTTTTAGGGGGTGTTTTTTTTTTTAGCAAAAGAGCTCTTTATCTCAGGGCAATGCCCTGCAAAAGACCCTTTTAAGGGCCCTTGGTAGTTTGGGGGGTGGGGTTTGTATAGTGTTAGGGGGGTTTGTATTTTTTGGAGCAAAAGAGCTGTTATGTCTATGGGGAAATTGTGCACAAGCACGTCTCAGCAGCGCTCTGATTGTGTGCGGCATGGAGCTCAATGCAACCATATCGCACACAAGAGGCGTATGTTTGAAAACTTGTAATGGCAGCGCTATAGGAAATTAAATAACGTAACTTTTGTTGCGTTCGTTAATTTCTCTATAGCGCTCAAAACTCGCAATCTAAGTGATTGTATTTTATGTAAGATCATTATCAACGTTTTTTTGATTTTTTTTATAGTATATTCTTTTATTGAGGTTAGGAAAATAAAAATACAAGCATCATTTGCTTCCACATATCTAAGAAATCTCAAATGTGACAGTAATATATGGCAAACCCACAATGTATAAATATGTATAAATTACAAGCATGACAATAACATATGGCAAGATCATAATGCAACACAACACAAACCTCATTTGTTGTTTAAGTGTAGGCTGTATGTGTAGGCTATATGAGAGACAAAAGGTGATCAAACCTGTTCAACACCATACATTCAAAGTCAGATCTCGGACAGCTGTATAAACATCCTCCACTGGCACAGCCATATTTTGTAGGTGTTGAGATCTTAGTAAAGGCCACAACCCAAGGCCTCAACTTGGTATCTATTTGCTTAGCAGAGTATAAGACAGAAATATATAAAAAGTATATCAAGGGATGACGTTTTATTTTAGCAATAATCATCAGATTAGTTTTATCATAGCAGGAGCCTCTAATTTTGGGTCTTATACCAGCTGCTGCATATTCTTTTATTTTAAGAAACAAAAACATTTGTAAAGAAAAAGAGTCTGAAACCATCTACAGGAGCACATTATTCTAAAAGAAATTTAGAGAGTATTATGGAGAAGAGCTCCTTATTATTTAACTTTTGGGCTTCTGAGATTCTGCAAGAAATCTCTAAAGGCAGTTTCTATCTTGAGAACAATGTGTCTCACAAAGGGGTATTCACTGCATTTATTTATATAAAGTAGAAGTATACGTTACAATAGGTACAATACAAATAAATAAGGCATTAAAATAAAAAAAAACAGTTCACATTAAATGTGTTCCTATAATCCTTCTTACAAAACATAATTTACATTCAGTGAGAAAGCTTTAGCTTCACTTTAATGGAAGGGGTGCTTTTGCTTTGGAAAAATGTATCTATCACATTTATTGAGAGCTCAACAGTATCAAATATAGAATGGTTACTTTTCATTTTGTACAATTTGGTCTACAGGGAGGAACAGTCCTATGCAAAGCTTCCTTTGCCTCCATTAAGAAGGATTTCTGAATAAAGATTGTATATCCACTCCCCTCCTCAGAATCACTGTATACCGTCTGCGCTCACTGTGTACTTTCCTCTCCTCCCAGCTGCCATATTGTATCCATGTCGCTCCGCCTGGTTTTTCAGGCAGTATAACAGCTAATCAAGAACAGGAACGGACTGGGGAACGCTCTTAAAGGGATATTCCAGCCAAAATTGGAAACCACATGGGTGCATTTCAGTATTAAACAGAAGAATTTTTGAAATATATATGCATTAGCAAAAATGCTTCTAATAAAAGCTATAGCTGTATCAAAAGTGTATTTAAGTATGCACCGTGCATCAGAATTTTAAACAGAGCTTGTACCATCTGGTAATGACTCAATTTGTTAATTGCTGACATGATACAAGTCTAACTGATGATCTGAGAAGCTACGTTATTTAAAATGTGTGTGTAGTGACAATATCTAGATATGCTTCACATGCACATGCAGAGAAAAATATTAACACTAAAACAGTGATAACCTTTACAAGCATGTTTGCCAATACATGTATAATTCAAATATGTTTCTATTCAAAGATGTAATAAATCTATGTACATTTACATTTTTACTGGAATGTCCCTTTAAATTATAACATTGCTTTTATTCTTCAATATATAAAATACCAGCAGTGCCAATAGCATCACAGGTAATCTGACTCGTTTTGACCAATAGCTGTACTGATAGCTGAATGACTCACTCAATATTTAGTCCTGCTCACAAAACTCCAACTTTAATCTTAAAAACAATGACGTTTTTTTCTCCTCCCACAATTATACAGAGACTGCTCATTACCTTATATTTTAAGTTTAAGGAAAGTTTCAACTTTCCCTACAATATATGCTGCAACCGTACATTTATTTACCTAATGACTCTATTTAGTTACTTTATTCTCACTTTGGATTGAGGGGTTTACCATTACTGAAGCTTCTGCTTACTGTCCTATGTTAAAGGGACAGTCAAGTCCGAAAAAAAACTTTCATTATTTAAATAGGAAATGTAAATTAAACAACTTTCCAATTTACTTTTATCACCAATTTTGCTTTGTTCTCTTGGTATTCTTAGTTTAAAGCTAAACCTAGGAGGTTCATATGCTAATTTCTTAGACCTTGAAGACTGCCTCTAATCTGAATGCATTTTGACCACTAGAGGGCATTAGTTCATGTGTTTCATATAGATAACATTGAGCTCATGCACGTGAAGTTACCTTGGAGTGAGCACTGATTGGCTAAAATGCAAGTCTGTCAAAAGATCTCAAATAAGGGGGCAGTCTGCAGAGGCTTAGATACAAGGAAATTACAGAGATGAAAAATGTATTTATATAACCATGATGGTTATGCAAAGCTGGGGAATGGGTAATAAAGGGATTATATATCTTTTGGTTGACTGTACCTTTAAATCCTATTGAGTAAAATCACAAGCCACTAGTAATAAATTAAGACTATTTTGTTTCCTTGCCTTTTTATACTTTTAAAATATTTTTTACTTGAAAAAGACTCCTATCTGCTGTAGGAAAACTTTTAACTTTTTTAGAGTGTGTTACCAGCAGACTAGGCTCCTTAACCCCAACTATTTTAATCATTATAAACTTTGAACACATATTTTGCAAATTATCAGATAAGACTTGATTGAGATTACTACCAAAAAATTAACAAGTCATATTCTAAATTGAGTCCTCTAGATTAGAGATCGAAAAGACCTCTTTTTCTTTCCAGAATATAAGCCACGTCTCCTCTTCTGTCAGAGGTTTTTACTTTTTGTATAATTGTCCATCTTAGAGTATCTGCTTTTTTCTGATGCCTCTGTGTAAAGTGTATAAGTGATGTAGTTAATGTCCCAGCTTTTATATTTGTGAGGTGTTTCCTAATTCTGGTTCTTGTCTCTGATGTAGTTGGTCTTACATGCTGAATATGGCATTAGGAGCAACTTAATACATAAACTGCATATATGGACTTGCAGTTAAGGCATTCCCTATGTTCAAATTCTCTTCTTGTTACCTCACTTTTGAAACTATTACCTTGTTCCAAATAATCACATGCCTTGCACGTGGAATTGCTACACCTGTATACTCCTTTGCAGGTAAGCCAAGAGCTAATAGGATATTTACTGGAAGAAGGTTTCCCTACTGTTTTTTTCCCTTCTTTAGGAGAATCTGCACCCTTCTCTGATTGTTTGAACCAAGCCATCATCTGCTGTCATCAGAGGAAGGTGTTTACGAATTATTTATTTCACAAATGGAATTGTACTGTTCACTATAGTTGGTTACAAAGGTTACCCCCTTGATTTCCAATGCTGAATCTTTTTTCATACATTTAAAAGGGACACTGAACCCAATTGTTTTCGTTTGTGATTCAGATAGAGCATGCAATTTTAAGCAACTTTCTAATTTACTCCTAGTATCAATTTTTCTTTGTTCTCTTGCTATCTTTATTTGAAAAAGAAGGCATCTAAGCTAAGGAGCCAGACATTTTTTTTTCAGACCCTGGACAGCACTTGTTTATTGGTGGGTGAATTTATCCACCAATCAGCAAGAACAAAAAAAATGGTCCGGCATCTAAACTTATATTCTTGCTTTTCAAATAAAGATACCAAGAGAATGAAGACAATTTGATAATAGGAGTAAATTAGAAAATTGCATGCTCTATCTGAATCACGAACGAAAAAATGTGGGTTCAGTGTCCCTTTAACAACCCCATTCTTTCTAGTCCCTGTACTTGCTGAGCTATTGCATGTACCATAGTTTTCTTATCTATAGTTATACATAGTTATACAGAAATCACTTTTAATTTTAGTGAACGCACATTCTATGTTATATAAACATGCTTAGAATAAACCTTCCCACTGCAGAAATCCGAGCTCACTAGCGATATGGGTGGATTTTTACTCAGCCAGCGATCCCTATTGTTTCCACTTTTTTTATAGAATATCGCCATATGTACATATTGAAAGACTGGTAACACAAACAAAAAAAAAGACATTTCTCAAGAGTCTGACGATCCTCTTATCATCGTGAGAGAGAAATCACAAGGGCAAATATAGATAGAAAGACATCAGAGAATACACGAGCGAGATGTTTTTGAATTCTTTTCCTCTAATGTGCTACAAATTATATGGAAATGTAGTTGTTCTAAAAATGTGTTTTAGAAGAAAATCCACATTTCAGAAATAGATTAAATGTTAATATACATTTTACACATTTTAGACCATTATAGACGTTTAAAAAAAAAGTCTGAGCTGTTTCAATTACTTCTGCTTTAGAGTATTCCTATTTCATATCATTTCGTCATCTTCCAAATCTAAAGCCATAAAAAAGCAATAGATCCCATCTGTAATCTTGCGGCATTCATTATGCCTTAATGCTGTTTTCTTTTTTAGATCATTAGAACAAATTGTGACCTGACCTGTGAACTGTGAAATTGATTGTAGCTTTTAATGGTCATCAGCCCATTTTCTGATCGATAAGGGGATTATCTATTTTGTTTTAATATATTTAAATTATACATAGGTATAATGCTTGTTAAATGTATCTACCACTTTGTTTCTGTAGTTATTTTATATCCATCTAAAATATGGATGTGGCTTTTACTATTTCGGAAAGGGCATATGGTTTGTAGAGATGCATGAACATTAATTTATTTGCTTTCAAGACTTTAGGAAACACTGTGTAATACATTAGTGGTTAATGCTAAAGTTAGATAAAACAGAATGTTGTGAGGAACTAGGCTCCTCTCTGCACTATTCCTATCCACTGTCCATTAGTCAACATTGAATGAATAGTTGTATGAGTAAATAAATATTCCAGACGTGATTCATGTGCAGTGCCTGGAAAGCCACAAAGGTTGTGTAGTTATGTATGTGTATGTTAATTGCCGGTAATCTCAGCATATTGTGCATTATAAATAAAGCAGTATATATATAGTGAGGTTGAAGGGAACACTTTTCAAGGAAACACTACAAAGCCAATAACAAAATGCAATAAAATCTTAATAATAGATATTAGCTTAACCCAACCACAACACAAGCATTATATAAACACAGAACTAAAAAGCATTGGGTCTGCTCATATGTCTACCTGAAGCCTAGGCTTAATTAATTTTCCAGATTGCTTTATGAATATACCCGGCTTAATTAAATTAATTTACAGGCATTGTCCTTTTTCTTACTACATCTTTTGGAAGTCAACACCATGAATCAACCACACTTTTAGTTAAAGGGACAGTCAAAATTAAACTTTCATTATTCAGATAGCGCATGCAATTTTAAACAACTTTCCAATTTACTTCCATTAACAAAATGTGCACAGTCCTTTTATATTTACACTTTTGAGTCACAAGCTTCTACTGAGCATGTGCAAGAATTTACAGAATATACCTATAAGCATTTGTGATTGGCTGATGACTGTCACATGATACAGGAGTGGAAATAGACATAGCTTTGAAATTTGCCAGAAAAAAATCTACTACTCATTTAAAGTTCAGACTAAGAGGCCTATTTATCAAGCCGTCAACCGCAAATACGCTGGAATTCCGCAGCGTAATTGTGGAGAGCCTGATTCCCCTAATTTATCAAAGCCTACAGACCGGCAAAAGTTGAAATCTGTGACGTAACATACGATCCGCCGGTCTCAGTCCGACACAGATCGATGCTTACGTCATTACAGATGTTCCGAATGCAAATTCGGCACTATCTGACTACTTTTGCTAGTTAACAAATATCTAACGCTTGCAACTATTCCGGCCCAGCGTACCTGCTTTTTAATCCGCTGCCCTAGAGGCCGCACATGCCATAGGAATCAATGGGAGTCTGAAAGCAGCGAAAGCTCATGTTCGATATCCCATTCATTCCTATGGGAGAATAAAAGTTATGTTTGCACCTAACACCCTAACATAAGCCCCGAGTCTAAACACCCCTAATCTGCCGCCCCGACACTGCCGCCACCTACATTACGTTTTTAACCCCTATTCTGCTGCTCCCCGACCCTGCCGCCACTAAATAAATGTATTAACCCCTAATCTGCCGCCCGACAACGCCGCCACCTACATTATACTTATTAACCACTAATCTGCCGCCCCGCCACCGCCGCCACCTACATTATACTTATTAACCCCTATCCCGTCACTCCCCGACATTGCCGCCACCTACATTATACTTATTAACCCCTAAACTGCTGCCCCAACATTGCCGCCACCTACATTATACTTATTAACCCCTAAAATTAAACTTTCATTATTCAGATAGCGCATGCAATTTTAAACAACTTTCCAATTTACTTCCATTAACAAAATGTGCACAGTCTTTTTATATTTACACTTTTGAGTCAAAAGCTTCTACTGAGCATGTGCAAGAATTTACAGAATATACCTATAAGCATTTGTGATTGGCTGATGACTGTCACATGATACAGGAGTGGAAATAGACATAACTTTGAAATTTGGCAGAAAAAAATCTACTACTCATTTAAAGTTCAGACTAAGAGGCCTATTTATCAAGCCATCAACCGCAAATACGCTGGAATTCCGCAGCGTAATTGTGGAGAGCCTGATTCCCCTTATTTATCAAAGCCTACAGACCGGCAAAAGTTGAAATCTGTGACGTAACATACGATCCGTCGGTCTCAATCCGACACAGATCGATGCTTACGTCATTACAGATGTTCCGAATGCAAATTCGGCACTATCTGACTACTTTTGCTAGTTAACAAATATCTAACAGGTAAGCTCGCCACTATTCCGGCCCAGTGTACCTGCTTTTCAATCCGCTGCCCTAGAGGCCGCGGATGCCATAGGAATCAATCAAGTTCGATGCTGCCAGATATCCCATTGATTCCTATGGGAGAATAAAAGTTATGTTTGCACCTAACACCCTAACATAAGCCCCGAGTCTAAACACCCCTAATCTGCCGCCCCGACACTGCCGCCACCTACATTATGTTATTAACCCCTATTCCGCCACTCCCCGACCCTGCCGCCACTAAATAAATGTATTAACCCCTAATCTGCCGCCCCGACACCGCCGCCACCTACATTATACTTATTAACCCCTAATCTGCCGCCACCTACATTATACTTATTAACCCCTATCCCGTCGGTCCCCGACATTGCCGCCACCTACATTATACTTATTAACCCCTAATCTGCCGCCCCAACATTGCCGCCACCTACATTATACTTATTAACCCCTAATCTGACACCCCGACACTGCCGCCACCTACATTATACTTATTAACCCCTAATATGCCACCCCTTAACCCCTGGCCTCCCACATCACTACCATTAACTAAACCTATTAACCCCTAAACCGCCAACCCTTCACATCGCCATAAACTAAATTAACCTATTAGCTCCTAAACCTAACAACCCGCTAACTTTATATTAAATATTAACTCATCCCTATCTTATAATTAATTTAAACTTAACTTTAGATTTAATTTAAACTATATTAAACTATTAATTAACCTACCCTAACTATTATACTAAAATTACATTAAACTATATTAAACTAATAATTAATCTACCCTAACTATTATACTAAAATTACAATAAACTATATTAAACTAATAATCTACCCTAACTATTATACTAAAATTACAATAAACTATATTAAACTAATAATCTACCCTAACTATCATACTAAAATTACAATAAACTATATTAAACGAATAATTAACCTACCCTAACTATTATACTAAAATTACATTAAACTACAAATTAAATTAAATATATTATATACTTAAAAACCTAACCCTACTCAAATAATTTAAATCTACTATTAAAAATTACAAAGTTACCAAAAACTAACAACTAAGTTACACAAAATAACAAACACTAAGTTACACAAAATAACAAACACTAAGTTACACAAAATAACAAACACTAATTTACAAAAAAAACTAAACTCTAAATTACACAAAATAAAAAATATATTATTAAATATTTAAACTAATTACACCTAATCTAAGAGCCCTATGAAAATAAAAAAGCCCCCCCAAAATTAAAAAAAAACCTAGCCTACAATAAACTATCAATGGCCCTTAAAAGGGCCTTTTCAGAAGTCCTCAGCGAATCCGGCAGAAGTCTTCATCCAACCGGGTCAAAGTCCTAATCAAAGCCGCCAGAAGTCTTCATCCAGACGGCATCTTCTATCTTCATCCATCCGGCACAGAGCGGCTCCATCTTCAAGACAACCGGCACGGAGCATCCTCTTCTTCCGACGTCTTCTTCAACAATGAATGTTTCTTTGAATGACGTCATCCAAAATGGCATCCCTTAGATTCCAATTGGCTGATAGATTTCTATCAGCCAATCGGAATTAAGGTTGAAAAAATACTATTGGCTGTTGCAATCAGCCAATAGGATTGAGCTCGCATTCTATTGGCTATTCCAATCAGCCAATAGAATGCAAGATCAATCCTATTGGCTGATTGCAACAGCCAATAGGATTTTTTCAACCTTAATTCCAATTGGCTGATAGAAATCTATCAGCCAATCAGAATCTAAGCGACGCCATCTTGGATGATGTCATTTAAAGGAACATTTATTGTTGAAGAAGACGTCGGAAGAAGAGGATGCTCCGCGTTGGATGTCTTGAAGATGGAGCTGCTAGTTTTTTTAAGGGTTTATTGGGTGGGTTTTATTTTTAGCTTAGGGTTTGGGCAAGGAAAAAGCTAAATGCCCTTTTAAGGGCAATGCCCATCCAAATGCCCTTTTCAGGGCAATGGGGAGCTTAGGTTTTTTCGATAGGTTTTTATTTGGGGGGTTGGTTGTGTGGGTGGTGGGTTTTACTGTTGGGGGGGATTTGTATTTTTATTTACAGGTAAAAGAGCTGATTTCTTTGGGGCAATGCCCCGCAAAAGGCCCTTTTAAGGGCCATTGGTAGTTTATTGTAGGCTACGGGTTTTTTTATTTTGGGGGGGCTTTTTTTTTATAGGGCTATTAGATTAGGTGTAATTAGTTTAAATATTTGATAATTTATTTTTTATTTTGTGTAACTTAGTGTTTATTTATTTTTTGTAACTTAGTGTTTGTTATTTTGTGTAACTTAGATGTTAGTTTTTTGTAACTTTGTAATATTTAATAGTAGATTTAAATTATTTGAGTATGGTTAGGTTTTTAACTATATAATATATTTAATTTTATTATGTAGTTTAATGTAATTTTAGTATAACAGTTAGGGCAAATTAATTATTAGTTTAATAAAGTTCATTGTAATTTTAGTATAATAGTTAGGGTAGATTAATTATTAGTTTAATATAGTTTATTGTAATTTTAGTATAATAATTAGGGTAGATTAATTATTAGTTTAATATAGTTTAATGTTATTTTAGTATAATAGTTAGGGTAGGTTAATTAATAGTTTAATATAGTTTTATTTAAATCTAAAGGTAAGTTTTAATTTATTATAAGATAGGGATGAGTGTATATTTAATATAAAGTAAGCGGGTTGTTAGGTTTAGGGGTTAATAGTTTAATTTAGTTTATGGCAATGTGGGGGCTGGCGGTTTAGGGGTTAATAGGTTTAGTAAGTGGTAGTTATGTGGGAGGCCAGGGGTTTAGGGGTTGATACATTTATTTAGTTGCGGTGGGCTCCGGGAGCGGAGGGATACGGGTTAATAACTTTTTTAGAGTTGCGGTGGGCTCCGGGAGCAGCGGGATAGGGGTTAATACATTTAGTTAGTTGCGGCGGGGTGGGAGAGCGGCGGGATAGGGGTTAATAACTTTATTTAGTTGCGGCGGGGTCCGGGAACAGCGGGATAGGGGTTAAACATTTTAGTATAGTGGCGGTATTTAGTGACAGTATATAAATAAAGCTGGGAAAAAGCCGAATAGCAGCGAGATCGATGACTGTTAGTTAACAACAGTTGGCTGCTCATCGCCCCGTACTTGGTACGCGGCTTTTTGACAGCTTTTTTGTTAAATATGGAGAGCGTATTCAGGTCATTGGCCGCAATGTTAGGCGATGTCAGGTGAGCGTATTGATGCCTTCGAATGCAAGTAAGTTGACGGCTTGGTAAGTAGGCCTCTAAGTGTTATTCCATCTTTTTACCATGTACTTATACAAATGTGTAAATTAGTCCTGAACCTATTATCCAGGCAATGTTTACTCTATCACCGTCAGCTTATTAAATCATCATTCATCTACCTCTAATATTAGCATACATTTTTGGTTGCCATAAACTTTTATGGTTTACACCCAAAAAGGCAATTTTAAAAGTGTTTCCAATTTACTTTTATTATCAAATGTACTTAACTCTTGGTATGTTTTATTAAAGTGTAAACCTACTTAGGCTCATTGAAATTCAGGCATGAGCACGTATCTTTAGTGCTCTATGGCAGCATTGTTGGCAGCAATGTTATATTTGCTTCTATTTCTAATTTGTTTTGTTTTTTGTGTCCTTTGTTCAAAGGATACCTAGGTAGGCTCAAGAGCTGTTGATTGGTGGATGCACCTATATGACTC
Organism: Bombina bombina; assembly: GCF_027579735.1. Classification (NCBI taxonomy): domain Eukaryota; kingdom Metazoa; phylum Chordata; class Amphibia; order Anura; family Bombinatoridae; genus Bombina; species Bombina bombina. Next base: position 63,689,740 of record NC_069500.1, on the reverse strand, counting down.
ATGTTATTGACTCACGCAATGATTTAGGCTAGCTGCCATTAGTGCATTGTTGCTTCTTTAACAAAAGATAACAAGAGAATGAAGCAAATTATATAATAGAAGTAAATTAGAAATTCATTTAAATTATCTATCTGAATCATGAAAGCAGGTACTATAGGCAGGTAACAGACCAGCAGGAACTATAAGCAGCTAACAAGCGAGCAGGAACTATAGACAGGTAACAGACCAGGCCAGCAGGAATTATAGGCAGGTAACAGACCAGGCCAGCAGGAACTATAGACAGGTAACAGACCAGGCCAGCAGGAATTATAGGCAGGTAACAACAGACCAGCAGGAACTATAGGCAGGTAACAGACCAGCAGGAACTATAAGCAGCTTACAGATCAGCAGTTACTATATGCAGCTCATAGACCAGCAGGTACTATATGCAGCTAACAGGTCAGCAGGTACTATATGCAGCTAACAGATCAGCAGGTACAATAGGCCGATAACAGACCAGCAGGCACTATAGGCAGATAACAGACCAGCATCTACTATAGACAGATAACAGAACGGCAGGTACTATAGGCAGATAACAGACCAGCAGGTACTATAGGCAGATAACAGAACAGCAGGTACTATAGACAGCTAACAGACCAGCAGGTATTATAGGCAGATAACAGACCAGTAGGTACAAAATGCAGCTAACATACTAGCAAATACTATAGGCAGGTAACAGACCAGCAGGTACTAAAGGCAGCTAACAGACCAGCAGGTACTATAGGCAGATAACAGACCAGCAGGTACCACAGACATCAAACAGGTCAGCAGGTACTATAAGCAGCTAACAGGCCAGCAGCAACTATAGGCAGGTAACAACAGACCAGCAGGAACTATAGGCAGGTAACAGACCAGCAGGAACTATAAGCAGCTTACAGATCAGCAGTTACTATATGCAGCTCATAGACCAGCAGGTACTATATGCAGCTAACAGGTCAGCAGGTACTATATGCAGCTAACAGATCAGCAGGTACAATAGGCCGATAACAGACCAGCAGGCACTATAGGCAGATAACAGACCAGCATCTACTATAGACAGATAACAGAACGGCAGGTACTATAGGCAGATAACAGACCAGCAGGTACTATAGGCAGATAACAGAACAGCAGGTACTATAGACAGCTAACAGACCATCAGGTATTATAGGCAGATAACAGACCAGTAGGTACAAAATGCAGCTAACATACTAGCAAATACTATAGGCAGGTAACAGACCAGCAGGTACTAAAGGCAGCTAACAGACCAGCAGGTACTATAGGCAGATAACAGACCAGCAGGTACCACAGACATCAAACAGGTCAGCAGGTACTATAGGCAGCTAACAGTCCAGCAGGTACTATAGGCAACTAACAGATCAGCAGGTACTATATGCAGCTAACAGGACAACAGGTACTACATGGAGTTAACAGATCAGCAGGTACAATAGGCCAATAACAGAAGAGCAGGTACTATAGTCAGATAACAGACCAGCAGGAAGAAAATGCAACTAACAGACTAGCAAGTACTATAGGCAGGTAACAGACCAGCAGGTACTAAAGGCAGCTAACAGACCAGAAGGTACTATAGACATCAAACAGACCAGCAGGTACTATAGGCAGCTAACAGACCAGCAGGTACTATAGGCAGCTAACAGACCAGCAGGTACTATAGGCAGCTAACAGATCAGTGGGTACTATATGCAGCTAACAGGTCAACAGGTACTACATGGAGTTAACAGATCAGCAGGTACAAATTATTGTTAACACCACTGATGTTGTACTATTGTGGCGCCTTCTTTTTTCTTTTTGTTTGATACTGCAGAACTGTACACCAAGTACTTATATTTATATTTGTTTAAGTATCTTTTACTCGAACACTTATATTGTATCATCACTGGTTTACATGTAGCTGGTTGATATGTCAATTGACTAGCCTTCACTACTAGATCACTTTAGCGAGAGGTACTTAGACATTCAAGTTTTTTTTTGTTTTATCACTCCAACACCTATATTGTTATATCACTGGTTTATATGTCAGCTGGTGCACATGTTAGCTGACTATTTTTTATCATTATTTCACTATATTGAATGATACCTAGCTTGTGAGGTATATTTCCATATTATATGGTACACAATATTTGTTGTTTATCGTTAGGAGTAGGCGCATCCAATTTTTGTATTTATTAACAGACCAGCAGGTACTATAGGCAGCTAACAGACCAGCAGGTACTATAGGCAGATAACAGACCAGCAGGTACTATAGGCAGCTAACAGACCAGCAGGTACTATAGGCAGTTAACAGACCAGCAGGTACTATAGGCAGTTAACAGACCAGCAGGTACTATAGGCAGTTAACAGACCAGCAGGTACTATAGGCAGTTAACAGACCAGCAGGTACTATAGGCAGCTAACAGACCAGCAGGTACTATAGGCAGTTAACAGACCAGCGGGTACTATAGGCAGCTAACAGACCTGCAGGTACTATAGGCAGCTAACAGATCAGCAGGTACTATATGCAGCTAACAGATCAGCAATTCAAAAATTAACTATGGAAAAAAGCAGCGCAACTAAATGCTGAAATACAGATAAAATAGCCTATCAACAAACAAAATAATAAAAATTATAATAAGTAACTAATACAAAAAATACTTAAAAATATAAAATGTTAAAAAAGGGTCTTATTGAGCATAAGAGATATATATCAACATTTGAGTCTCTGTCATCACCTAAAATACATTACACCTCTTGTATACATATATATATATCACCGTTATGGTGTTGGTGAATATCCAAAGTCCAAGTGGGGTTGCGCTCAGGATAAGATACGCCAAGTTTTTATTGGACCCAGATGGCAGTTCTGTTCACTTTAATACTGCAATCCAACTTGTAAATGTTCTTCCTGAATCGTTCTGGTGCAGCTAATCTCAAGATCCCGATTGTAGTCGGATCTTGTCAATAAAGAAACTGCAAAAGAAAAAGGAACAAGCGCATCCGCGATTCACTGTATCAATCTTTATTCAGTCAGATCCCTGACTATAACAAAATGAACACTTACAAGATACACAAATAAAACAAGCGCTTGTTCCTTTTTCTTTTGCAGTAACAGATCAGCAAGTACTATAGACAGATAACAGACCAGCAGGCACTATAGGCAGATAACAGACCAGCAGGTACTATAGACAGATAACAGACCAGCAGGCACTATAGGTAGATAACAGACCAGCAGGTACTATAGACAGTAACAGATTTGCAAGTACTATAGACAGCTAACAGAACAGCAGATACTATATGCAGCTAACAGGTCAGCAGGTACTATATGCAGCTAACAGATCAGCAGGTACAATAGGCCGATAACAGACCAGCAGGCACTATAGGCAGATAACAGAAAAGCAGGTACTATAGAGAGTAACAGATCTGCAAGTACTATAGACAGCTAACAGAACAGCAGGTACTATAGGCAGATAACAGACCAGCAGGTACTAAATACAACTAACAGACCAGCAGGTACTATAGACAGTAACAGATCTGCAAGTACTATAGGCAGATAACAGACCAGCAGGTACTATAGGCAGATAACAGACCAGCAGGTACTAAATGCAGCTAACAGATCTGCAAGTACTATAGGCAGATAACAGACCAGCAGGTACTAAATGCAGCTAACAGATCTGCAAGTACTATAGGCAGATAACAGACCAGCAGGTACTATAGGCAGATAACAGACCAGCAGGTACTAAATACAACTAACAGACCAGCAGGTACTATAGACAGTAACAGATCTGCAAGTACTATAGGCAGATAACAGACTAGCAGGTACTATAGGCAGATAACAGACCAGCAGGTACTAAATGCAGCTAACAGACCAGCATTTACTAAATGCAGCTAACAGACCAGCATTTAATAAATGCAGCTAACAGACCATCAGGTACTATAGGCAGATAACAGAACAGCAGGTACAATAGACATCAAACAGGTCAGCAGGTACTATAGGCAGATAACGGACCAGCAGGTACTATAGGCAGCTAGCAGATTAGCAGGTACTATAGGCAGCTAGCAGATTAGCAGGTACTATAGGCAGCTAACAGACCAGCAGGTACTATATACAGCTAACAGATCAGCAGGTATTATATGCAGCTAACAGATCAGCAGGTACTATATACAGCTAACAGATCAGCAGGTACTATATACTGCTAACAGACCATCAGGTACTATAGGCAGATAACAGATCAGCAGGTACTATATGCAGTTAACAGACCAGCAGGTACTATAGGCAGATAATAGACCAGCAGGTACTATAGATATCAAACTGGTCAGCAGGTACTATAAGCAGCTAACAGACCAGCAGGTACTAAATGCAGCTAACAGACCTGCAGGTACTATAAGCAGCTAACAGATCAGCAGGTACTATAGGCAGATAACAGACCAGCAGGTACTATAAGCAGCTAACAGATCAGATGGTACTATAAACAGATAACAGATCAGCAGGTACTATAAGCAGCTAATGGATCAGCAGGTACTATAAGAAGCTAATAGATCAGCAGGTATTATAAACAGATAGATCAGCAGGTACTATAGGCAGCTAAGACCAGCAGGTACTATAGGCAGCTAACAGAGCAGCAGGAATTATAGGTAGATAACAGACTGCAGGTACTATAGGCAGCTAACAGAGCAGCAGGTACTATAGGCACCTAACAGACAAGCATTTACTAAATGCAGCTAATAGATCAGCAGGTACTCTAGGCAGATAACAGACCAGCAGGTACTATAGACATCAAACAGGTCAGCAGGTACTATAGGCAGCTAACAAGCCAGCAGGTAATATAGGCAGCTAACAGATCAGCAGGTACTATAGGCAAGTATTAGACCAGCAGGTACTATAGGCAGCTAACAGATCAGCAGGTATTATAGGCAAGTAACAGACCAGCAGGTACTATAAACAGCTAACAGATCAGCAGGTACTATAGGCATATAACACAACCAGCAGGTACTATAGACAGTAACAGATTTGCAAGTACTATAGGCAGCTAACAGACCAGCAGGTACTATAGGCAGATAACAGATCAACAGGTGTAAGATTTTAATGTGTATAAATGTAGTATTACTGTAGTTATAGAAAGATGGTATTATTACAGTTATAAAGAGGTTAATATGTTCTTTTTGCTATTTTAAACATCAGGCATGGAGCAATGCTGAGGTAGCCAGTTTACTTATACCAAGAGTTAAGATCATATATGGGTAGAGAAGATTGTTGTGGGTAGCAAGAGCTTACAATAGTGTAGAGCACCTTATTTGGAATAGAGCCAAAAGTATATGGTCAGCATTCTTAAAGGGTATAAAAGTTAGGAGAAAGGAGAATGAGCTAGAGTTCATCTTGGAAGGGAAACACCAACGATACAAGCTGTAACCAGGACTCCCACAAGAAACAAACGGGGTAATATTCATTTATGTATTATTTCTCTATTAAATTGTTTTTATGTGTTTAACCTTGCAAACAATAACATGTAATTTTGTTATTTATCTGTTCTTTAATAAATGTGTGATGGTTTAAATAGTTGAAGGTAGTATGGTTGTCTGTTTCTGGAGGGTTTAAGAGATATACGGTACGGTATCTGAAATTCGTTTGCACAGGGCCCATTATTGATATATGTATATATTAATTTTGCGACGTGAACAGCTTTTAACATAAGATCCTTTGGTTATTTAAGAGTAATTTCTTACATTTTGGCGGTAGCAGGTAGGAGAATTGTTAAGATTCGTGTTCACAACAGATAGCTTTATTTTTAGGTTTTGTTAAAGAGAGATAGATTACTTGTGCTGAAGAATTAGCTAGCATTCTTTAGATGAGTAGTTGTTTGTAACATTCACAAGGTTAAAAGGTTATGGAGCTGTTTTTGGGAAAAATCGCTTCAGTTAAAAAGCAGAATGAAATTTTAAACTGTATTGAAGGAGTTTTTAATCCATGGTCTAATGTACAACAGTATGTTAATAAATCTATTGACAATTAGATATTTTCCAATTATTCAAGCTTATCATTTTGATACAAGTTTTCAGATCATTATCTACCCTGACTACCAATTTAGTCCTGGCTTGTTTGTAGCAAGCTATTGAATATACTTAAACTAGCGAGTATTATTGGTCACATCTTAGATCACTCATCACTGTGATATTATACAGGCCTAATTATTACTTTCAGTGATCAGACCTAATATTTACTACACTGATCTGGGTACTGGAGTGTATTTTAAATTGTATGTGTAATAACCTATTTAGGTTTTTTTAATTTTCATAATAAAAGGTTTAATCATCCTGTTGGGGTATTCCGCCCTCTAGTTCAGGGCCCAGAGTGCTAGAAGTGCATACTTTGGGAAATGTGGTATTCTATATATCTAGTTTCCTTTGTGTTTGGAAGATATTTTCCAAGTCTGAGGGAAAGAAAGCATTAATGTTTGGTGCATACAAAATAGCAGAAAATGATTCTAAAGTAACTGGAGAATTGCAGGATTTACAAAGACAGTTAACTGAGGTGAATTGTCGGAATGAATCTTTAACTCTAGCAAATACTTCAGCTGTTTCTTTTAGTCAGGAAACTAGAGAAGCTTTGTTGACAAATAGAGAATTGAGTGCAGAGAATGGGTCTTTACAACAAATGTTACTTGATGCTCATGGAGCAATACAAGGTTTAAAACATTCAGGGCAAGTGTGTGTACCTGAGGATCATTCTAAATGTCATGAAATTTTTAATGATTTACAAACAAAACTGGGTCAAAGAAATGCGTTAATCACTGCATGCAAAATACCAGTTAATTTTGTAGAGTCAGACGGCTAGATTTAGAGTTCGGCGGTAAAAGGGCTGTTAACGCTCCGCGGGTTTTTTTCTGGCCGCACCATAAATTTAACTCTGGTATCGAGAGTTCAAACAAATGCTGCGTTAGGCTCCAAAAAAGGAGCGTAGAGCATTTTTACCGCAAATGCAACTCTCGATACCAGAGTTGCTTACGGACGCGGCCGGCATCAAAAACGTGCTCGTGCACGATTCTCCCATAGGAAACAATGGGGCTGTTTGAGCTGAAAAAAAACCTAACACCTGCAAAAAAGCAGCGTTCAGCTCCTAACGCAGCCCCATTGTTTCCTATGGGGAAACACCTCCTAAGTCTGCACCTAACACCCTAACATGTACCCCGAGTCTAAACACCCCTAACCTTACACTTATTAACCCCTAATCTGCCGCCCCCGCTATCGCTGACCCCTGCATTACACTTTTAACCCCTAATCTGCCGCTCCGTAAACCGCCGCCACCTACGTTATCCCTATGTACCCCTAATCTGCTGCCCTAACATCGCCGACCCCTATGTTATATTTATTAACCCCTAATCTGCCCCCCACAACGTCGCCGACACCTACCTACACTTATTAACCCCTAATCTGCCGAGCGGACCTGAGCGCTACTATAATAAAGTTATTAACCCCTAATCCGCCTCACTAACCCTATCATAAATAGTATTAACCCCTAATCTGCCCTCCCTAACATCGCCGACACCTACCTTCAATTATTAACCCCTAATCTTCCGACCGGAGCTCACCGCTATTCTAATAAATGTATTAACCCCTAAAGCTAAGTCTAACCCTAACACTAACACCCCCCTAAGTTAAATATAATTTTTATCTAACGAAATAAATTAACTCTTATTAAATAAATAATTCCTATTTAAAGCTAAATACTTACCTGTAAAATAAATCCTAATATAGCTACAATATAAATTATAATTATATTATACCTATTTTAGGATTAATATTTATTTTACAGGCAACTTTGTAATTATTTTAACCAGGTACAATAGCTATTAAATAGTTAAGAACTATTTAATAGTTACCTAGTTAAAATAATTACAAATTTACCTGTAAAATAAATCCTAACCTAAGATATAATTAAACCTAACACTACCCTATCAATAAAATAATTAAATAAACTACCTACAATTACCTACAATTAACCTAACAATACACTATCAATAAATTAATTAAACACAATTGCTACAAATAAATAAAATTAAATAAACTATCTAAAGTACAAAAAATAAAAAAGAACTAAGTTACAGAAAATAATAAAATATTTACAAACATAAGAAAAATATTACAACAATTTTAAACTAATTACACCTACTCTAAGCCCCCTAATAAAATAACAAAGCCCCCCAAAATAAAAAATTCCCTACCCTATTCTAAAATACAAATATTACAAGCTCTTTTACCTTACCAGCCCTGAACAGGGCCCTTTGCGGGGCATGCCCCAAGAATTTCAGCTCTTTTGCCTGTAAAAAAAAACATACTATACCCCCCCCCCAACATTACAACCCACCACCCACATACCCCTAATCTAACCCAAACCCCCCTTAAATAAACCTAACACTACCCCCCTGATGATCTTCCTACCTTGTCTTCACCATGCCAGGTTCACCGATCCGTCCTGGCTCCAAGATCTTCATCCAAGCCAAGCGGGGGCTAGACATCCACTGAAGAAGTCCAGAAGAGGGTCCAAAGTCTTCCTCCTATCCGGCAAGAAGAGGACATCCGGACCGGCAAACATCTTCTCCAAGCGGCATCTTCTATCTTCTTCCATCCGATGACGACCGGCTCCATCTTGAAGACCTCCAGCGCGGATCCATCCTCTTCTTCCGACGACTAGACGACGAATGACGGTTCCTTTAAGGGACGTCATCCAAGATGGCGTCCCTCGAATTCCGATTGGCTGATAGGATTCTATCAGCCAATCGGAATTAAGGTAGGAATTTTCTGATTGGCTGATGGAATCAGCCAATCAGAATATAGTTCAATCCGATTGGCTGATCCAATCAGCCAATCAGATTGAGCTCGCATTCTATTGGCTGTTCCGATCAGCCAATAGAATGCGAGCTCAATCTGATTGGCTGATTGGATCAGCCAATCGGATTGAACTTGATTCTGATTGGCTGATTCCATCAGCCAATCAGAAAATTCCTACCTTAATTCCGATTGGCTGATAGAATCCTATCAGCCAATCGGAATTCGAGGGACGCCATCTTGGATGACGTCCCTTAAAGGAACCGTCATTCGTCGTCTAGTCGTCGGAAGAAGAGGATGGATCCGCGCTGGAGGTCTTCAAGATGGAGCCGGTCGTCATCGGATGGAAGAAGATAGAAGATGCCGCTTGGAGAAGATGTTTGCCGGTCCGGATGTCCTCTTCTTGCCGGATAGGAGGAAGACTTTGGACCCTCTTCTGGACTTCTTCAGTGGATGTCTAGCCCCCGCTTGGCTTGGATGAAGATCTTGGAGCCAGGACGGATCGGTGAACCTGGCATGGTGAAGACAAGGTAGGAAGATCATCAGGGGGGTAGTGTTAGGTTTATTTAAGGGGGGTTTGGGTTAGATTAGGGGTATGTGGGTGGTGGGTTGTAATGTTGGGGGGGGGGTATAGTATGTTTTTTTTTACAGGCAAAAGAGCTGAAATTCTTGGGGCATGCCCCGCAAAGGGCCCTGTTCAGGGCTGGTAAGGTAAAAGAGCTTGTAATATTTGTATTTTAGAATAGGGTAGGGAATTTTTTATTTTGGGGGGCTTTGTTATTTTATTAGGGGGCTTAGAGTAGGTGTAATTAGTTTAAAATTGTTGTAATATTTTTCTTATGTTTGTAAATATTTTATTATTTTCTGTAACTTAGTTCTTTTTTATTTTTTGTACTTTAGATAGTTTATTTAATTTTATTTATTTGTAGCAATTGTGTTTAATTAATGTATTGATAGTGTAGTGTTAGGTTAATTGTAGGTAATTGTAGGTAGTTTATTTAATTATTTTATTGATAGGGTAGTGTTAGGTTTAATTATATCTTAGGTTAGGATTTATTTTACAGGTAAATTTGTAATTATTTTAACTAGGTAACTATTAAATAGTTCTTAACTATTTAATAGCTATTGTACCTGGTTAAAATAATTACAAAGTTGCCTGTAAAATAAATATTAATCCTAAAATAGCTATAATATAATTATAATTTATATTGTAGCTATATTAGGATGTATTTTACAGGTAAGTATTTAGCTTTAAATAGGAATTATTTATTTAATAAGAGTTAATTTATTTCGTTAGATAAAAATTATATTTAACTTAGGGGGGTGTTAGTGTTAGGGTTAGACTTAGCTTTAGGGGTTAATACATTTATTAGAATAGCGGTGAGCTCCGGTCGGCAGATTAGGGGTTAATAATTGAAGGTAGGTGTCGGCGATGTTAGGGAGGGCAGATTAGGGGTTAATACTATTTATGATAGGGTTAGTGAGGCGGATTAGGGGTTAATAACTTTATTATAGTAGCGCTCAGGTCCGCTCGGCAGATTAGGGGTTAATAAGTGTAGGTAGGTGTCGGCGACGTTGTGGGGGGCAGATTAGGGGTTAATAAATATAACATAGGGGTCGGCGATGTTAGGGGTAGCAGATTAGGGGTACATAGGGATAACGTAGGTGGCGGCGATTTGCGGTCGGAAGATTAGGGGTTAATTATTTTAAGTAGCTTGCGGCGACGTTGTGGGGGGCAAGTTAGGGGTTAATAGATATAATACAGGGGTCGGCGGTGTTAGGGGCAGCAGATTAGGGGTACATAAGTATAACGTAGGTGGCGGTCGGCAGATTAGGGGTTAAAAATTTTAATCGAGTGGCGGCGATGTGGGGGGACCTCGGTTTAGGGGTACATAGGTAGTTTATGGGTGTTAGTGTACTTTAGGGTACAGTAGTTAAGAGCTTTATAAACCGGCGTTAGCCAGAAAGCTCTTAACTCCTGCTATTTTCAGGCGGCTGGAATCTTGTCGTTAGAGCTCTAACGCTCACTGCAGAAACGACTCTAAATACCAGCGTTAGAAAGATCCCATTGAAAAGATAGGCTACGCAAATGGCGTAGGGGGATCTGCGGTATGGAAAAGTCGCGGCTGAAAAGTGAGCGTTAGACCCTTTAATCACTGACTCCAAATACCAGCGGGCGCCCAAAACCAGCGTTAGGAGCCTCTAACGCTGGTTTTGACGGCTACCGCCGAACTCTAAATCTAGGCCAGAGTGTGTTGAAGATGTAAGTGACAAAAAGAATGCGGAGAATGTAAAGATGGCACCAATTCTAGTTAAGGAACAGTTGGATGAAGAGGGAGAGATCATTTCACATACTAAAATTAACCAGCCTTTGACTAACACAGAAATTGCTACATTAAGTAAGGAACTAGGACAGTTTAAATTAAGCGATGATCCCTTAGATGTTATGATTAGGTTATCACAATTTGAAAGAATACACAAAGAATTGCAAACAAATTATATATTTGATATAATTGTAACAAGTATGGATGATGCATTAAAAGCAAGCATGCCTTCAGATGTTTTTCTTAGACCAAGAGTTAAACAACAGTTAGTGCATGAGTTACTAAAAACATTAGGAATTGATGAAATGGATGCTCATTCATCATATGGAAATTACAAGCAGAGAAAGAATGAATCAGTGCAAGGATTTGCTGATAGACTGTTTGAAATTTATAAACTAACTTTGCCTGAAAATACTGAGGCAGATCATAACAATGAAATGTATAAACGTGGGTTACTAAACCGCATTAATCCAGAAATTAGAAAATTGGTTGGTTTGACTGTGTTTTCAAGTAACACTTTTAACAAAATAATTGAATGTCTAAAAAGAGCAGAGTTGTGTAATGAAACTAACAAGGGAATAAAACAGAGAATGTCTGCAGTTGGAAAGCCATTCCCAGATAACAGACAATGTACTAATACCATGAATAACAAGAAAAGATTTGTAAAAACGATTAAGTATTATCTTTGTAAAAAATGGAGACATATTAATGCCCAATTTGTACAAAGACACAATACTGTTGTAGCAACATCTGCTGAACAATTTGAAACTAGATACAAATTGGAAAATCTAAAAAAGGAACTGGAAAGAGTTAAATTGATTAAAATTACAAATAAAATTACCAGTTCTGAAAATGGGTAAAAAGGGATAATTGCCTCCAAATCATGTCTGGATTGAGGTTCAGACGTAATGTATATAGTTGCCCAGTTTTTAAAGGAGTCGTGAATGGGGGCTCATGATGGAATGTATTTTTAATAAATACTGGTGTACCTATATTCATTATTTATACCTCACAAAACCTCAATCTAATCCATTGTTCGTAGGTGGAAAAACAAATTGTGTTGCAAGTTTTTCAAGGTTCATATAAAGATGTTATAAAGCTAAAAATTATATGAATTTAATGGATAATGGTATTTTGAATTAGAAGAATATTTAGTGAATTTGTCTGATGAAATGTCAGTTTTGGGTTATAAATTTCTCACAAAATATAATGTTTTACTTTATTATGCTAATGGTAAAATATAGTTTAATACAGATGATAAACATTATGTTATTTCAGTTTCACATTATGTTTATAGTCTAAAGAAATCTGACAAGTTAAGTTTACTTGTACATAAAAATGATAAGGTTACAAATATTTTGCAGCAGTTTGCACATACATTTGCTAAACATAAATATGATTTGGGAAATTGCAAGAGGAGGAGTTTATCACAGAAATGTACAGTTAGCTATAAAAGTAATATCCATATTATTATTATTATTATTATTATTATTATTATTATTATTATTATATTACTAAGGAAAGTGAGCCATATGTACAGCAAATAATATATTATTTACTTGAATAAGGTGTATTGAGAAAATGTAAATCTGTTACTAATTTTAATATACAGGCCTAGATTTGGAGTTCGGCGGCAAAAGGGCTGTTAACGCTCCGCGGGCTTTTTTCTGGCCGCACCATAAATTTAACTCTGGTATCGAGAGTTTAAACAAATGCTGCGTTAGGCTCCAAAAAAGGAGCGTAGAGCATTTTTACCGCAAATGCAACTCTCGATACCAGAGTTGCTTACGGACGCGGCCGGCCTCAAAAACGTGCTCGTGCACGATTCTCCCATAGGAAACAATGGGGCTGTTTGAGCTGAAAAAAAACCTAACACCTGCAAAAAAGCAGCGTTAAGCTCCTAACGCAGCCCCATTGTTTCCTATGGGGAAACACTTCCTACGTCTGCACCTAACACCCTAACATGTACCCCGAGTCTAAACACCCCTAACCTTACACTTATTAACCCCTAATCTGCCGCCCCCGCTATCGCTGACACCTGCATATTTTTTTTAACCCCTAATCTGCAGCTCCGTAAACCGCCGCAACCTACGTTATCCCTATGTACCCCTAATCTGCTGCCCTAACATCGCCGACCCCTATATTATATTTATTAACCCCTAATCTGCCCCCCTCAACGTCGCCGACACCTGCCTACACTTATTAACCCCTAATCTGCCGAGCGGACCTCACCGCTACTATAATAAATGTATTAACCCCTAAAGCTAAGTCTAACCCTAACACTAACACCCCCCCCTAAATTAAATATAATTTTAATCTAACGAAATAAATTAACTCTTATTAAATAACTTATTCCTATTTAAAGCTAAATACTTACCTGTAAAATAAATCCTAATATAGCTACAATATAAATTATAATTATATTATAGCTATTTTAGGATTAATATTTATTTTACAGGCAACTTTGTAATTATTTTAACCAGGTACAATAGCTATTAAATAGTTAAGAACTATTTAATAGTTACCTAGTTAAAATAATAACAAATTTACCTGTAAAATAAATCCTAACCTAAGATATAATTAAACCTAACACTACCCTATCAATAAATTAATTAAATAAACTACCTACAATTACCTACAATTAACCTAACACTACACTATCAATAAATTAATTAAACACAATTGCTACAAATAAATACAATTAAATAAACTAGCTAAAGTACAAAAAATAAAAAAGAACTAAGTTACAAAAAAATAATAAAATATTTACAAACATAAGAAAAATATTACAACAATTTTAAACTAATTACACCTACTCTAAGCCCCCTAATAAAATAACAAAGCCCCCCAAAATAAAAAATTCCCTACCCTATTCTAAATTAAAAAAGTTACAAGCTCTTTTACCTTACCAGCCCTGAACAGGGCCCTTTGCGGGGCATGCCCCAAGGATTTCAGCTCTTTTGCCTGTAAAAAAAAACATACCATACCCCCCCCAACATTACAACCCACCACCCACATACCCCTAATCTAACCCAAACCCCCCTTAAATAAACCTAACACTAAGCCCCTGAAGATCTTCCTACCTTGTCTTCACCATACCAGGTTCACCGATCTGTCCTGGCTCCAACATCTTCATCCAACCCAAGCGGGGGTTGGCGATCCATCATCCGGTGCTGAAGAGGTCCAGAAGAGGCTCCAAAGTCTTCCTCCTATCCGGCAAGAAGAGGACATCCGGACCGGCAAACATCTTCTCCAAGCGGCATCTTCAATCTTCTTCCATCCGGTGCGGAGCGGGTCCATCTTGAAGCAGGCGACGCGGATCCATCCTCTTCTTCCGTTGTCTCCCGACGAATGACGGTTCCTTTAAGGGACGTCATCCAAGATGGCATCCCTCGAATTCCGATTGGCTGATAGGATTCTATCAGCCAATCGGAATTAAGGTAGGAATTTTCTGATTGGCTGATGGAATCAGCCAATCAGAATCAAGTTCAATCCGATTGGCTGATCCAATCAGCCAATCAGATTGAGCTCGCATTCTATTGGCTGTTCCGATCAGCCAATAGAATGCGAGCTCAATCTGATTGGCTGATTGGATCAGCCAATCGGATTGAACTTGATTCTGATTGGCTGATTCCATCAGCCAATCAGAAAATTCCTACCTTAATTCCGATTGGCTGATAGAATCCTATCAGCCAATCGGAATTCGAGGGACGCCATCTTGGATGACGTCCCTTAAAGGAACCGTCATTCGTCGGGAGACAACGGAAGAAGAGGATGGATCCGCGTCGCCTGCTTCAAGATGGACCCGCTCCGCACCGGATGGAAGAAGATTGAAGATGCCGCTTGGAGAAGATGTTTGCCGGTCCGGATGTCCTCTTCTTGCCGGATAGGAGGAAGACTTTGGAGCCTCTTCTGGACCTCTTCAGCACCGGATGATGGATCGCCAACCCCCGCTTGGGTTGGATGAAGATGTTGGAGCCAGGACGGATCGGTGAACCTGGTATGGTGAAGACAAGGTAGGAAGATCTTCAGGGGCTTAGTGTTAGGTTTATTTAAGGGGGGTTTGGGTTAGATTAGGGGTATGTGGGTGGTGGGTTGTAATGTTGGGGGGGGGGTATGGTATGTTTTTTTTTACAGGCAAAAGACCTGAAATCCTTGGGGCATGCCCCGCAAAGGGCCCTGTTCAGGGCTGGTAAGGTAAAAGAGCTTGTAACTTTTTTAATTTAGAATAGGGTAGGGAATTTTTTATTTTGGGGGGCTTTGTTATTTTATTAGGGGGCTTAGAGTAGGTGTAATTAGTTTAAAATTGTTGTAATATTTTTCTTATGTTTGTAAATATTTTATTATTTTTTGTAACTTAGTTCTTTTTTATTTTTTGTACTTTAGCTAGTTTATTTAATTGTATTTATTTGTAGCAATTGTGTTTAATTAATTTATTGATAGTGTAGTGTTAGGTTAATTGTAGGTAATTGTAGGTAGTTTATTTAATTAATTTATTGATAGGGTAGTGTTAGGTTTAATTATATCTTAGGTTAGGATTTATTTTACAGGTAAATTTGTTATTATTTTAACTAGGTAACTATTAAATAGTTCTTAACTATTTAATAGCTATTGTACCTGGTTAAAATAATTACAAAGTTGCCTGTAAAATAAATATTAATCCTAAAATAGCTATAATATAATTATAATTTATATTGTAGCTATATTAGGATTTATTTTACAGGTAAGTATTTAGCTTTAAATAGGAATAAGTTATTTAATAAGAGTTAATTTATTTAGTTAGATTTAAATTAAATTTAATTTAGGGGGGTGTTAGTGTTAGGGTTAGACTTAGCTTTAGGGGTTAATCAATTTATTAGAATAGCGGTGAGCTCCGGTCGTCAGATTAGGGGTTAATAATTGAAGTTAGGTGTCGGCGATGTTAGGGAGGGCAGATTAGGGGTTAATACTATTTATGATAGGGTTAGTGAGGCGGGTTAGGGGTTAATAACTTTATTATAGTAGCGCTCAGGTCCGCTCGGCAGATTAGGGGTTAATAAATATAATATAGGGGTCGGCGGTGTTAGGGGTAGCAGATTAGGGGTACATAGGGATAACGTAGGTGGCGGCGCTTTGCGGTCTGAAGATTAGGGGTTAATTATTTTAAGTAGCTGACGGCGACGTTGTGGGGGGCAGGTTAGGGGTTAATAAATGTAATACAGGGGTCGGCGGGGTTAGGGGCAGCAGATTAGGGGTACATAAGTATAACGTAGGTGGCGGTCGGCAGATTAGGGGTTAAAAATTTAAATCGAGTGGCGGCGATGTGGGGGGAGCTCGGTTTAGGGGTACATAGGTAGTTTATGGGTGTTAGTGTACTTTAGGGTACAGTAGTTAAGAGCTTTATGAACCGGCGTTAGCCAGAAAGCTCTTAACTCCTGCTATTTTCAGGCGGCTGGAATTTTGTCGTTAGAGCTCTAACGCTCACTTCAGAAACGACTCTAAATACCGGCGTTAGAAAGATCCCATTGAAAAGATAGGATACGCAAATGGCGTAGGGGGATCTGCGGTATGGAAAAGTCGCGGCTGAAAAGTGAGCGTTAGACCCTTTAATCACTGACTCCAAATACCGGCGGTAGCCTAAAACCAGCGTTAGGAGCCTCTAACGCTGGTTTTGACGGCTACCACCGAACTCCAAATCTAGGCCTTAGTTTGTACAGAAACCTGATGAAAATTGGCGTTTAACAATTGATTAAGGTAAATTACATCCAGTGACATCTGCCTAGGCATCAAAATGTCAGAGAGGTGACTACTGTTTTTTTTTTCCTTTATCCTTCCAAATATAAAGTTTTATTTAAGCCTTGATATAGCAAACAGTTATTGGTTTGTATCTCTGCACCCAAAGTCACAGTACAAGTTTGTATTCAAGTGGAAAAAAAAGGAAGAAGTTATGTTTATGTCTTCCTATGGTCCTGAACAATTCAGCAACAATTTTCCATAAAAAGATGGCTGCTATTCTATCAAGATTGTCAAGACTATTAGCACTTCTGCAATATGTTGATGATTTGTTATGTACTACAGAAACAGAAAAAGAACATTTTAAATTGTTTACAGAATTGTTGAAATTATTGGCAAATGCTGGACTAAAAGTGAATATAAAGAAATGCCAATTTTTACAGACAACAGTGAACTTTACAGGAGTGACAATATCATCTGAAAGAAAGACTCCAGATCAACAAAAGTGGATGTCATAAAAAGACTAAACATACCTGTGTCAAAGACTGTTTTAAGATCATTTTGGGATTGTTCCAATACCAAAGAGTCTTTATTCCAAAGTTTAAAGATTTGGCTGGACCCTTGTATGATTTGCTAAAGAAAGAAAATGTTTGAGAACTTAAAAAAGATGTAATCAATACGATGGTGTTGCTTCCACAAACCCCAGAAAAGTGTTTCAATTGGAAGTTGCTACTTAAAAAAAAAAAAAAAGAAAGACTTTATCTGCAGTGCTATGTAAAGAGAAGTTTGGAAAACTGAAACCAGTGACCTATGCATCACGACCTTTTGAAAATAACTGAAGAAAAGTATTCCTGTGTGAGGAACAGTTGTTGTCATTATTCTGGATATAAGAACATTTTACATAACATGATTTCAAAAAGTGTTATTGCAAAGTTCACATTTTCCTTTGAACTTAATTGGTGAAACTAGGAAACAGTATAATTTCATCTGCAAGATTTTAAAAGTGGGTGCTGATGCTAATGAAAAGAAATATAGACATTATATTAAAGGAAACAACTTTGTTGCCAGCATGTTTGCTATATGAAGGTCAACCACATAGTCACTTTTGTGTGTTCTCTTTTTCCTCTCAATTCAAGTTTATATATTTTGGTGCAAAGTACAGATGTTTACTGTGATGGTTCTTTTTATCATAAGGATGGTAAAGTATATACAGGTTTTTCAATAATTTTACCTGATAAAATAGATTTGCATTTATGTGAGTTACATTATTCTCAATATACTAAATTGGCTAATGTTTGTTGTACATTGGAACACTAACCAGATATGGCTATTGACATTTATAATAATAGTGCATATGTGGTTAATACACTGATAATGCTTCCTTTGTATGTATATAATGGTTTTAAGTCATATGATGAAAGACCATTGGTACATACAAATCTGTTGAAGTATATTTGATATTTGCTAAATAAATGTAAATTGTCATATGCAATAATTAAAGTAAAAAGCTCACACTAAAAGTGATGAACATAATGAACAAAATAACTTAGTTGATGCTTGTGCTAAAAAGGCTGCAAAACAAGTAAAATTATGGGAGTTCCATGAGGAACCTGAGATTTCTGCAATTACATTAAGAAAATAAAATTAAAAAGATAAAATAAAAATAAAGGCATTTAGCAGGGAAACCTTTATCAATGCCAGTATCATGGGCAAATGACAAATTTATAAAATATGAAGAAAGATGTTCTAGAAATTTGCCTTGTCTGCAGTTTAATTCTTCAGTCAATATGAATCAATAATTATTAAGGTTTTTACTTTTCCCCATGACAAACCTTGGTTACAAATATAAATAGATATTATTTTGTTTTGTTGCTTTTTACCTAGAATACTAGAAGAATACATGTATAGTTTAGTGGTAATAGATGTATTCACAAAATGGATTGAGGTTTTTTCCAAAAACAAATCAAGTAGTTTTTATAGTTGCATAGGTTATTTATTTGAGCTTTTTTTATAGATGGGAATGCCATTTGTAGAAGAAAGTAATAATGAGCCTGATTTAGTGGGAAAATATTTCAAGGAAATTAATTAATCATTGGGAATTAAGCATAAATTGAAAAAAAAAATGTTACCTTTATGTTCAATGACCATAAGATCTATCCTACATTCTACTACAGGTGTCACACCATATCAAGTAATAACTTGTAGATTGAATAAAACATTTGGAAGGACTTTACTTTCAATTTCTACACCAAATCTACAAGGGGCAATAATACAAATTTGGATAAAAACATAAATTATGCTTACCTGATAATTTTCTTTCTATTTATGAAGAAAATGAGTATCACAGCATATTGACAATGTAAATATGTTAGTAGCTCAAAATATTGTAAGGAATAAAGCTCAAATAAAAACATATTTTAACAAAATGTTAGATCTTTTGAATGTAATAGTTTTAGTAATAATAATGAGATTTTATGTCTAAAAAAAGTCTCTCATTTGTTCCTAAAATGAATTGTTCTTTTTGTATTTTGGATAAAGATAATTTTATTGTTTTATTTCTTTGAAATAACGAATAAGAAAACAAAAAACTATTTTAAATGATATTATATTAAACAATTTTAAAAATATATGAATTAACAGATACTGCATTTGATTTTTCTTAGAAAGAATCTGAAGAAATACCAAAAAGATGACAACCTATCTTCAAATTGGGAAAATCCATGTCCTAATGTTGTTATGACCGATTATAGAGGGTTTTGCTGGACGAAATTCTTTTGCATTTTCAGAGGACTACATGGGTACTTTGGATTGTCTAAGACAACTTCAAGATGGAAATCATGATTGTGGTATCAAAATGAATGTAACTGAACTAGTTTTGGAAGATGATCAACAACATCAAAATAAACATTATGATCCTGAATGTATTAACATAGCATTGGGCAAAGGATCCAGTCTAATGTTACAAAGTTATACAGAATGGGTTAAATGTGGCAAAGAAACATCTATTTTTAGGTTTGTTTTTGCAAAATATAAAAGTCAAGGACAATGACATTATTTTGGGAACAAAAGAACGCTACAACATCCGATTGTACGATTTTACTTTAAAAATGTTAATTGTTGTTAAATGTATAATTATTTTGTTTATGTTAATTTTGTATAAAGAGAATAGTTTATAGAGTAATGTGCTAAACCTTACTGTTACACTATAAGGCCTAGCAAAGGGGTGTAATGTAAGATTTTAATGTGTATAAATGTAGTATTACTGTAGTTATAGAAAGATGGTATTATTACAGTTATAAAGAGGTTAATATGTTCCTCTTACTATTTTAAACATCAGGCATGGAGCAATGCTGAGGTAGCCAGTTTACGTATACCAAGAGTTAAGATCATATATGGGTAGAGAAGATTGTTGTGGGTAGCAAGAGCTTACAATAGTGTAGAGCACCTTATTTGGAATAGAGCCAAAAGTATATGGTCAGCATTCTTAAAGGGTATAAAAGTTAGGAGAAAGGAGAATGAGCTAGAGTTCATCTTTGGAAGGGAAACACCAACGATACAAGCTGTAACCAGGACTCCCACAAGAAACAAACGGGGTAATATTCATTTATATATTATTTCTCTGTTAAATTGTTTTTATGTGTTTAACCTTGTAAACAATAACATGTAATTTTGTTATTTATCTGTTCTTTAATAAATGTGTGATGGTTTAAATAGTTGAAGGTAGTATGGTTGTCTGTTTCTGGAGGGTTTAAGAGATATACGGTACGGTATATGAAATTCGTTTGCACAGGGCCCATTATTGATATATGTATATATTAATTTTGCAACGTGAACAGCTTTTAACATAAGATCCTTTGGTTATTTAAGAGTAATTTCTTACACAGGTACTATAGGCAGCTAACAGACCAGCAGGTACTATAGGCAGATAAGAGACCAGCAGGTACTATAGGCAGCTAACAGACCAGCAGGTACTAAATGCAGCTAACAGACAAGCAGGTAATATAGACAGATAACAGACCAGCAGTTACTAAAGGCAGATTACAGACCAGCAGGTACTATAGACATCAAACAGGTCAGCAGGTACTATAGGCAGCTAACAGACCAGCAGGTACATAGACAGATAAAAGATCAGCAGGTACTACATGCAGTTAATAGATCAGCAAGTACTATAGACAGCTAACAGATCAGCAGGTACAATAGGCAGATAACAGACCAGCAGGTACTAAATGCAGCAAACAGACCAACAGGTGCTATAGGCAGCTAACAGACCGACAGTTACTATAGGCAGATAACAGAGTAGCAGATACTATAGGCAGATAACAGACCAGCAGGTACTATAGGCAGATAGCAGACAAGCATTTACTATATACAGCTAACAGATCAGCCGGTATTATATACAGCTAACAGACCAGCAGGTAATATAGGCAGATAACAGAGCAACAGGTACTATAGACATCAAACAGACCAGCAGGTACTATATACATCAAACAGACCAGCAAGTACTATAGGCAGATAACAGATCAGCAGGTACTATATTTAGCTAACAGACCAGCAGGTACTATAGGCAGATAACAGAGCAGCAGGTACTATAGACATCAAACAGACCAGCAGGTACTATAGACATCAAACAGACCAGCAGGTACTATAGGCAGCTAACAGGCCAGCAGGTACTATATGCAGCTAACAAATCAGCAGGCACTATATACAGCTAACAAATCAGCAGGTACTATAGGCAGATAACAGATCAGCAGGTACTATAGGCAGCTAAAGGATCAGCAGGTACTTAATGCAGCTAACAGATCAGCAAGTACTATAGGCAGCTAACAGACCAGCAGGTACTATAGGTAGCTAACAGATCAGCAGGAACTATAGGCAAGTAACAGACCAGCAGTTTCTATATGCAGCTAACAGATCAGCAGGTACTATAGTCTGATAACAGATCAGCAGGAACTATATGGAGTTAACAGATCAGCAGGTACTATATGCAGATAACAGACCAGCAGGTACTATATACATTAACAGATCTGCAAGTACTATAGACAGCTAACAGACCAACAGGTACTATAGACAGCTAATAGACCAGCAGGTACTATAGGCAGATAACAGACCAGCAGGCACTATAGACATCAAACAGGTCAGCAGGTACTATAAGCAGCTAACAGACCAGCAGGTACTAAATGCAGCTAACAGACCTGCAGGTACTATAAGCAGCTAACAGATCAGCAGGTACTATAGGCAGATAACAGACAAGCAGGAACTATAAGCAGCTAACAGATCAGCAGGTACTATAAGCAGCTAACAGATCGTAAGGTACTATAAACAGATAACAGATCAGCAGGTGCTATAAGCAGCTAACGGATCAGCAGGTACTATAAGCAGCTAACAGATCAGCAGGTATTATAAACAGATAGATCAGCAGGTACTATAGGCAGCTAAGACCAACAGGTACTATAGGCAGCTAACAGATCAGCAGGTACTATAGGCAGATAACAGACAAGCAGGTACTATAAGCAGCTAACAGATCAGCAGGTACTATAAGCAGCTAACAGATCAGCAGGTACTATAGGCAGATAACAGACCAGCAGGTAATATAGACATCAAACAGGTTAGCAGGTACTATAGGCAGCTAACAAGCCAGCAGGCAATATAGGCAGTTAACAGATCAGCAGGTACTATAGGCAAGTATTAGACCAGCAGGTTCTATAGGCAGCTAACAGATCAGCAGCTACTATAGGCAAGTAACAGACCAGCAGGTACTATAGCTAGCTAACAGATCAGCAGGTATTATAGGCAAGTAACAGACCAACAGGTGCTATAGACAGCTAACAGATCAGCAGGTACTATAGGCATATAACACAACCAGCAGGTACTATAGACAGTAACAGATTTGCAAGTACTATAGGCAGCTAACAGACCAGCAGGTACTATAGGCAGCTAACAGACCAGCAGGTACTAAAAGCAGATAACAGACCAGCAGGTACTATAGGCCGCTAACAGACCAGCATGTACTAAATGCAGCTAACAGACTAGCAGGTACTATAGACAGCTAACAGACCAGCAGGTACTAAAGGCAGCTAACAGACCAGTAGGTACTATAGGCAGATTACAGACCAGCAGGTACTATAGACATCAAACAGGTCAGCAGGTACTATAGGCAGCTAACAGACCAGCAGGTACATAGACAGATAAAAGATCAGCAGGTACTACATGCAGTTAATAGATCATCAAGTACTATAGACAGCTAACAGATCAGCAGGTGCAATAGGCAGATAACAGACCAGCAGGTACTAAAGGCAGCTAACAGACCAACAGGTACTATAGGCAGCTAACAGACCAACAGGTACTACAGGCAGATAACAGACTAGCAGATACTATAGGCTGCTAACAGACCAGCAGGTACTATAGGCAGATAGCAGACAAGCATTTACTATATACAGCTAACAGATCAGCAGGTATTATATGCAGCTAACAGATCAGCCAGTATTATATACAGCTAACAGATCAGCAGGTACTATAAGCAGCTAACAGACCAGTAGGTAATATAGGCAGATAACAGAGTAACAGGTACTATAGACATCAAACAGACCAGCAAGTACTATAGGCAGATAACAGATCAGCAGGTACTTTAGGTAGCTAACAGACCAGCAGGTACTATAGGCAGATAACAGAGCAGCAGATACTATAGACATCAAACAGACCAGCAGGTACTATATACATAAAACAGACCTGCAGGTACTATAGGCAGCTAACAGGCCAGCAGGTACTATATGAAGCTAACAAATCAGCAGATACTATAGGCAGCTAACAGATCAGCAGGTACTAAATGCAGCTAACAGATCAGCAAGTACTATAGGCAGCTAACAGACCAGCAGGTACTATAGACAGTAACAGATCTGCAAGTACTATAGGCAGCTAACAGACCAGCAGGTACTATATGCAGATAACAGAGCAGCAGATACTATAGACATCAAACAGACCAGCAGGTACTATAGACATCAAACAGACCTGCAGCTACTATAGGCAGCTAACAGGCCAGCAGGTACTATATGCAGCTAACAAATCAGCAGGTACTATAGGCAGCTAACAGATCAGCAGGTACTAAATGCAGCAAACAGATCAGCAAGTACTATAGGCAGCTAACAGACCAGCAGGTACTATAGACAGTAAGAGATCTGCAAGTACTATAGGCAGCTAAGAGATCAGAAGGTACTATAAACAGATAACAGATCAGCAGGTACTATAAGCAGCTAACAGACCTGCAGGTACTATAAGCAGCTAACAGATCAGCAGGTACTATAGGCAGATAACAGACAAGCAGGTAGTATAAGCAGCTAACAGATCAGCAGGTACTATAAGCAGCTAACAGATCAGAAGGTACTATAAACAGATAACAGATCAGCAGGTACTATAAGCAGCTAACGGATCAGCAGGTACTATAAGCAGCTAACAGATCAGCAGGTATTATAAACAGATAGATCAGCAGGTACTATAGGCAGCTAAGACCAGCAGGTACTATAGGCAGCTAACAGATCAGCAGGTACTATAGGCAGATAACAGACAAGCAGGTACTATAAGCAGCTAACAGATCAGCAGGTACTATAAGCAGCTAACAGATCAGCAGGTACTATAGGCAGATAACAGACCAGCAGGTAATATAGACATCAAACAGGTCAGCAGGTACTATAGGCAGCTAACAAGCCAGCAGGCAATATAGGCAGTTAACAGATCAGCAGGTACTATAGGCAAGTATTAGACCAGCAGGTTCTATAGGCAGCTAACAGATCAGCAGCTACTATAGGCAAGTAACAGACCAGCAGGTACTATAGCTAGCTAACAGATCAGCAGGTATTATAGGCAAGTAACAGACCAACAGGTGCTATAGACAGCTAACAGATCAGCAGGTACTATAGGCATATAACACAACCAGCAGGTACTATAGACAGTAACAGATTTGCAAGTACTATAGGCAGCTAACAGACCAGCAGGTACTATAGGCAGCTAACAGACCAGCAGGTACTAAAAGCAGATAACAGACCAGCAGGTACTATAGGCCGCTAACAGACCAGCATGTACTAAATGCAGCTAACAGACTAGCAGGTACTATAGACAGCTAACAGACCAGCAGGTACTAAAGGCAGCTAACAGACCAGTAGGTACTATAAGCAGATTACAGACCAGCAGGTACTATAGACATCAAACAGGTCAGCAGGTACTATAGGCAGCTAACAGACCAGCAGGTACATAGACAGATAAAAGATCAGCAGGTACTACATGCAGTTAATAGATCATCAAGTACTATAGACAGCTAACAGATCAGCAGGTACAATAGGCAGATAACAGACCAGCAGGTACTAAAGGCAGCTAACAGACCAACAGGTACTATAGGCAGCTAACAGACCAACAGGTACTATAGGCAGATAACAGACTAACAGATACTATAGGCTGCTAACAGACCAGCAGGTACTATAGGCAGATAGCAGACAAGCATTTACTATATACAGCTAACAGATCAGCAGGTATTATATGCAGCTAACAGATCAGCAGGTACTATATACAGCTAACAGATCAGCCAGTATTATATACAGCTAACAGATCAGCAGGTACTATAAGCAGCTAACAGACCAGTAGGTAATATAGGCAGATAACAGAGTAACAGGTACTATAGACATCAAACAGACCAGCAAATACTATAGGCAGATAACAGATCAGCAGGTCCTTTAGGCAGCTAACAGACCAGCAGGTACTATAGGCAGATAACAGAGCAGCAGATACTATAGACATCAAACAGACCAGCAGGTACTATAGACATCAAACAGACCTGCAGGTACTATAGGCAGCTAACAGGCCAGCAGGTACTATATGCAGCTGACAAATCAGCAGGTACTATAGGCAGCTAACAGATCAGCAGGTACTAAATGCAGCTAACAGATCAGCAAATACTATAGGCAGCTAACAGACCAGCAGTTTCTATATGCAGCTAACAGATCAGCAGGTACTATAGGCAGATAACAGATCAGCAGGTACTATAGGCAGATAACAGATCAGCAGGTACTATAGGCAAGTAACAGACCAGCAGTTTCTATATGCAGCTAACAGATCAGCAGGTACTATATGCAGATAACAGACCAGCAGGAACTATATGGAGTTAACAGATCAGCAGGTACTATAGGCAGATAACAGACCAGCAGGAACTATATGGAGTTAACAGATCATCAGGTACTATATGCAGATAGCAGACCAGTAGGTACTATATACAATAACAGATCTGCAAGTACTATAGACAGCTAATAGACCACAGGTACTATAGGCAGCTAACAGACCAGCAGGTACAATAGGCAGATAACAAACCAGCAGGTACTATATGCAGCTAACAGATCAGCAGGTACTATAAGCAGCTAACAGATCAGCAGGTACTATAGGCAGATAACAGATCAGCAGGTACTATATGCAACTAAAAGATCAGCAGGTACTAATAGGCAGATAACAGACCAGCAGGTACTATAAGCAGCTAACAGATCAGCAGGTATTATAAACAGATAGATCAGCAGGTACTATAGGCAGCTAAGACCAGCAGGTACTATAGGCAGATAACAGACAAGCAGGTACTATAAGCAGCTAACAGATCAGCAGGTACTATAAGCAGCTAACAGATCAGCAGGTACTATAGGCAGATAACAGACCAGCAGGTAATATAGACATCAAACAGGTCAGCAGGTACTATAGGCATTTAACAAGCCAGCAGGCAATATAGGCAGTTAACAGATCAGCAGGTACTATAGGCAAGTATTAGACCAGCAGGTTCTATAGGCAGCTAACAGATCAGCAGCTACTATAGGCAAGTAACAGACCAGCAGGTACTATAGCTAGTTAACAGATCAGCAGGTATTATAGGCAAGTAACAGACCAACAGGTGCTATAGACAGCTAACAGATCAGCAGGTACTATAGGCATATAACACAACCAGCAGGTACTATAGACAGTAACAGATTTGCAAGTACTATAGGCAGCTAACAGACCAGCAGGTACTATAGGCAGCTAACAGACCAGCAGGTACTAAAAGCAGATAACAGACCAGCAGGTACTATAGGCCGCTAACAGACCAGCATGTACTAAATGCAGCTAACAGACTAGCAGGTACTATAGACAGCTAACAGACCAGCAGGTACTATAGACATCAAACAGGTCAGCAGGTACTATAGGCAGCTAACAGACCAGCAGGTACATAGACAGATAAAAGATCAGCAGGTACTACATGCAGTTAATAGATCATCAAGTACTATAGGCAGCTAACAGATCAGCAGGTACAATAGGCAGATAAAAGACCAACAGGTACTAAAGGCAGCTAACAGACCAACAGGTACTATAGGCAGCTAACAGACCAACAGGTACTATAGGCAGATAACAGACTAACAGATACTATAGGCTGCTAACAGACCAGCAGGTACTATAGGCAGATAGCAGACAAGCATTTACTATATACAGCTAACAGATCAGCAGGTATTATATGCAGCTAACAGATCAGCAGGTACTATATACAGCTAACAGATCAGCCAGTATTATATACAGCTAACAGATCAGCAGGTACTATAAGCAGCTAACAGACCAGTAGGTAATATAGGCAGATAACAGAGTAACAGGTACTATAGACATCAAACAGACCAGCAAGTACTATAGGCAGATAACAGATCAGCAGGTCCTTTAGGCAGCTAACAGACCAGCAGGTACTATAGGCAGATAACAGAGCAGCAGATACTATAGACATCAAACAGACCAGCAGGTACTATAGACATCAAACAGACCTGCAGGTACTATAGGCAGCTAACAGGCCAGCAGGTACTATATGCAGCTGACAAATCAGCAGGTACTATAGGCAGCTAACAGATCAGCAGGTACTAAATGCAGCTAACAGATCAGCAAGTACTATAGGCAGCTAACAGGCCAGCAGGTACTATATGCAGCTGACAAATCAGCAGGTACTATAGGCAGCTAACAGATCAGCAGGTACTAAATGCAGCTAACAGATCTGCAAGTACTATAGGCAGCTAACAGACCAGCAGGTACTATATGCAGATAACAGACCAGCAGGTACTATAGACATCAAACAGGTCAGCAGGTACTATAGGCAGATAACAGATCAGCAGGTACTATAGGCAGCTAACAGATCAGCAGGTACTATAGGCAAGTAACAGACCAGCAGTTTCTATATGCAGCTAACAGATCAGCAGGTACTATAGGCAGATAACAGACCAGCAGGTACTATAGGCAAGTAACAGACCAGCAGTTTCTATATGCAGCTAACAGATCAGCAGGTACTATAGGCAAGTAACAGACCAGCAGTTTCTATATGCAGCTAACAGATCAGCAGGTACTATAGGCAGATAACAGATCAGCAGGTACTATAGGCAGATAACAGATCAGCAGGTACTATAGGCAAGTAACAGACCAGCAGTTTCTATATGCAGCTAACAGACCAGCAGGTACTATAGGCAGATAACAGACCAGCAGTTTCTATATGCAGCTAACAGATCAGCAGGTACTATAGGCAGATAACAGACCAGCAGGTACTATAGGCAAGTAACAGACCAGCAGTTTCTATATGCAGCTAACAGATCAGCAGGTACTATAGGCAAGTAACAGACCAGCAGTTTCTATATGCAGCTAACAGATCAGCAGGTACTATAGGCAGATAACAGATCAGCAGGTACTATAGGCAGATAACAGATCAGCAGGTACTATAGGCAAGTAACAGACCAGCAGTTTCTATATGCAGATAACAGATCAGCAGGTACTATAGGCAGATAACAGACCAGCAGGAACTATATGGAGTTAACAGATCAGCAGGTACTATAGGCAGATAACAGACCAGCAGGAACTATATGGAGTTAACAGATCAGCAGGTACTATATGCAGATAGCAGACCAGTAGGTACTATATACAATAACAGATCTGCAAGTACTATAGACAGCTAATAGACCACAGGTACTATAGGCAGCTAACAGACCAGCAGGTACTATAGGCAGATAACAAACCAGCAGGTACTATATGCAGCTAACAGATCAGCAGGTACTATAAGCAGCTAACAGATCAGCAGGTGCTATAGGCAGATAACAGATCAGCAGGTACTATAGGCAGATAACAGACCAGCAGGTACTATAGACAGTAACAGATGTGCAAGTACTATAGACAGCTAACAGACCAGCAGGTTCTATAGACAGCTAACTGACCAGCAGGTACTATAGGCAGATAACAGACCAGCCGGTACTATATGCAGCTAACAGAACAGCAGGTACTATAGGCAGATGACAGACCATCAGGTACTATAGGCAGCTAACAGGCTAGCAGGTACTATAGGCAGATAACACACCAGCAGGTACTATAAGCAGCTAACAGACCAGCAGGTACTATATGCAGATAACAGATCAGCAGGTACTATAGGCAGCTAACAGACTAGCAGGTAATATATGCAAGTAACAGATCAGCAGGTACTATATTCAGCTAACAGACCAGCAGGTACTATAGACAGCAAACTGCTCAGCAGGTACTATATGCAGGTAACAGATCAGCATATACAAGAAGCATTGGTTTTAGACTATATAGCCAAAGAATGGAAAAAACCTTGTGTTCAAATTGCTCCTTCTTCCAGGTTTAAGAGAATGTATATGTTTATGGGAAACTATACACAAGATTGATGGAGCTATTTCCACTCTTGCCAAACGCAACACCATCCCTATGGAGGATAGCACCTCTTGCAGGGATCCAATGGATCGCAAAATGGAGACTTTCATGAGAAAGCTCTTTCTTTAGACAGGTCTTCTGCTTAAACCAGTAGTAGCTATCGCCTGTGTGGCCATGGCAGGGGCTCTCGGGTGTAAATCTCTGAAAAGTCCTTTGCTGAGGATCTCCAGAATTACATTAAAGCCATTAAATTGGCTAATGCCTATATATGTGATGCAGAAATGGTTATGATCAAAACTGATGTCAAGAACATGTCTATGGCAGTTATTGCAAGAAAGACATTATGGTTAAAATCATGGTCAGCAGACATGGTTTCAAGAAATATGTTAATGTCTCTTTCCTTCCAATCGTTCTGATTTGGACTCAATTATGAAAACTGTTACTGGTGGGAAATTAGCTTTTCTCCCCCAAGACAAGAAATCTAAGGGAAAGAACAGACCAAACAATAGGTTTCATTCCTTCAGTTACTCTGGAGATCCGAAGTCCTCCTCATCTCAAAAGCCTGAGCCCTCTAAGCCTGCCTGGACCCTGGTTCTTCATTGGCAAAGTACAAGCAGTCTAAGAAGTCCAATACCAGTACAAAATCTGCATGAAGGTGCAGCCCCCAGACCAGATTCTGTTCTGGTAGAGGAGGACTGGGTCTTTTTCAGGAAGTCTGGTCCCAGTAAGTCCAGGACCCCTGGTTTCAAAACATCATATCCCATGGTTATAGGATAGGCTTTTACTCTAGGCCTCCTCAAGGACAATTTCATCTGTCTCATGGCCCAAAAAATCATGCAATGTGTGTCTAGAGGATATGGGAGTAATTATCCCATTACCTGAGTCTTAGTCAGGGGTTTTACTCCAATTTGTTCATTGTCTCAAAGAAGGAAGGGACTTTTAGACCCATTTTTTTATTTGAAAACTCTAAAAAAGTTTGTCAGTGTTCCCACTTTCAAGATGGAACCCATTCACACAATTTTACTCTTAATCCAACAGGGTCAATTCATGTCTACTATAGACTTAAGAATGCATACCTGCACATCCCTATCAACAGAGGTCTCCATCCATTCCGAAGGTTTGCATTCCAAGACAAATCCTACCAGTTTGTCGCCCTTCCATTTGGTCTAGCTACAGCTCCAAGCATTTTCACAAAGACACTATGAGCATTGTTGGTGGTAATCAGAGCTCAGGAGACTTCAATTGCCCCTTACATGGACGATATCTTAGTGCCCGCTCCTTCCGTGCCTCTAGCTATTACTCATACTCACAGGCTCCTATATTTTCTTCATATTCATGGTTGGTGAATCAATATTCCAAAAAGCTCTTTATCTACAGCTACAAGGATGTCTTTTCTAGGAGTCATTATAGATACAGTCCTAATGCATATATTCCTGATGGAATCATGCAGAATCAAACTTTAAAAGGTATGTCTGTCCCTGCAACATGCTTAATTTCCATCAGTAGCTCAATGCATGGAGGTGGTGGGTCTTATAGTTGCGGCTTCAGACGCAGTTTCTTTTGCCCTCCTCCACTTGCGACCCCTTCAACTATCTATGCTCACTCAGTGGTCAAAGGATTATCTGCAATTGAAAAAGCAGATTGCTCTGGATTTATCCATCAGACAATCTGTCCCTTGTAGATACAAGGTCCTTCTTTAACCCTTGGGGCATCCTTCCGTCACCGATCATGGGCTATTGTGACAATAAATGTCAGTTTTTTAGGCTTGGGCGCAGTCTGGAATTCTCGAAGAGTGCAAGGAGTTTGGTCTCCTCTGGAGAAGGTTACCAATCTACATTCTGGAACTCCAAGCAATTCTTCAGGCTGTTCAAGAGTAAACAATTGGGAAGCCGATTACCTCAGATTTCAGTCAGTCCCTCCAGGAGAGTGGCCTCTCCCTTAGGATATCTTCAAACAATTAGTGATCCAATGGGGTCTACCGGACATAGATCTGATGGCCTCCAATTTTAAATCAAAAACTTCCGATATACTGTGCAAGATCAAGAGACCCAAAGGTAATCTTGGTTGTTCCAGACTGGCCCCGCAGAACATGGTAAACAGATCTACTAAAGATGTCCTCATATCCTCCATGGCTTCTTTCTCTAAGACAAGATCTATTGTCTAAATGGCCTTTTTTCAATCAGGAGCTCAAATCTCTAAGTTTAACGCCGTGGAGATTGAACGTCTAGTTTTAAAACATAGAGGTTTCTCTGATTCAGTTATTAACACTCTTATTCAAGCTAGAAAGCCTGTTACCCAAAAAAATGATCACAAGAATTGGAGGGCATACTTTGAATGCATCTCTTCCAGAGGTTTTTCTTGGTATTCCTTTAGGTTTCCTAGAATTCTTAAGTTTTTACAAGATGGCCTTGACAAGGGGTTGCCCACTAGTTCTCTTAATGGTCAAATTTCTGCTTTATCTGTTCTGTTTCATAGTTAGTTAGTTAGTTAGTTAGTTAGTTAGTTAACCTTCCTGATGGTCAAACTTTTATCCAGGCACTAGTAAGAATTAGGCGAGTTGTGAAACCTATTTCTTTACCCTGGATTTTGAATCTAGTTATTTCTGTTCTGCAAGGTCCTTCATTTGAACGGATTCATTCTACCAATATTAAACTTTTGGAAAGTACTTTTCTTGTTAGCAATCTCCTCAGCTAGGAGAGTTTCTAAGTTGTCAGCTTTATCCTGTGAGTCTCCATTTTTATTTTTTTACAAAGATAAAGCTGTACTTCGTACTAAATAAGATTTTCTTCCTAAGGTAGTTTCTTCGGAAAATATCAATCAGGAGATTGTACTTCTTTGTGTCCAGATCCTGTTAATTCTAAGGAACGACTTTTACATAATCTTGATGCAGTCAGAGCATTGAAGTTTTATTTTCAAGCTACTAAGGAATTTGGACAATCTTCTAGTTTCTTTATCCATTACTCTGGGCAAAAGGCTACTATCGGCTAGGTTACGAGTTTTGCCTACAGCACTGGTATTACAAGTTTACAAAAACCCGGCATTATCAGGCAAAACATGAGCGTAAAGCAAAATTGAGCTCCATACTGCGCTCCAATACCAGCGCTGCTGAAAGCTGCGTTGAGCTGGTTTTACGTGCTCGTGCGCAATTTCCCCATAGACATCAATGGGGAGAGTCGGTTGAAAAAAAGTCGAACACCTGCAATAAAACAGCGTAAAGCTCCGTAACGCAACCCCATTGATTCCTATGGGGAAACTAACGCCTAGATTTAGAGTTTGGCGTTAGCCATCAAAAGCAGTGTTAAGGGGTCCTAACGCTGCTTTTTAACGCTCGCTGGTATTTAGAGTCAGGCAGAAAAGGGTCTACCGCTCACTTTCTTTCTACGACTCGAGGCTACCGCAGATCCCCTTACGTCAATTGCGTATCCTATCTTTTCTATGGGATTTGCCTAACGCTGGTATTACGAGTCTTGGAAGAAGTGAGCGGTAGAGCCTCTACAGACAAGACTCCTACCATAAAAAAAGTCAGTAGTTAAGAGCTTTATGGGCTAACGCGGGAACATAAAGCTCTTAACTACCGTACTACAAAGTACACTAACACCCATAAACTACCTATGAACCCCTAAACCGAGGCCCCCCACATCGCAAACCCTATAATAAATCATTTTTAACCCCTAATCTGCCGCTCTGGACACTGCCGCAACCTACATTATCCCTATGAACCCCTAATCTGCTGCCCCTAACATCGCCGACACCTATATTAAATTTATTACCCCCTAATCTGCCCCCCCCAATGTCGCCGCCACCTACCTACACTTATTAACCCCTAATCTGCTGACCGGACCTCGCAGCCACTATAATAAATGTATTAACCCCTACTCCCGCCTCGCAAACACTATAATAAATTGTATTAACCCCTAATCTGCCCTCCCTAACATCGCAGCCACCTACGTACAATTATTAACCCCTAATCTCACGCCCCCAACGTCGCCAATACTATAATAAAGTTATTAACCCCTAAACCTAAGTCTTACCCTAACCCTAACACCCCCCTAAATTAAATATAATTTAAATTAATCTAAATAAATTTACTATAATTAAATAAATGATTCCTATTTAAAACTAAATACTTACCTATAAAATAAACCCTAATATAGCTACAATATAACTAATAGTTACATTGTAGCTATTTTAGGATTTATATTTATTTTACAGGCAACTTTGTATTTATTTTAACTAGGTACAATAGCTATTAAATAATTAATAGCTATTTAATAGCTACCTAGTTAAAATAATTACAAAATTACCTGTAAAACAAATCGTAACCTAAGTTACAAATACACCTAACACTACACTATCAATAAATTAATTAAATAAATTACCTACAATTAGCTAAACTAAAATACAATTAAATAAACTAATCTATAATACAAAAAAAAAAAAACACTAAATTACAGAAAATAAAAAAAAATTATTACACCTAATCTAAGCCCCCTAATAAAATAAAAAAGCCCCCCAAAATAATAAAATGCCCTACCCTATTCTAAATTACAAAGTAATCAGCTCTTTTACCAGCCCTTAAAAGGACTTTTTGCGGGGCATTGCCCCAAAGTAATCAGCTCTTTTACCTGTAAAAAAATACAACCCCCACAACATTAAAACCCATCACCCACATACTCCTACTCTAACCCACCCAAATCCCCCTTAAATAAACCTAACACCAACCCCCTGAAGATCTCCCTACCTTGAGTCGTCTTCACCCAGCCGAGCCGAATTCTTCATCCAAGCGGAGCAAGAAGAGGTCCTCCATCCGGTAGAAGTCTTCATCCAAGCGGGGCAAGAAGAGGTCCTCCATCCGGTAGAAGTCTTCATCCAAGCGACGTCTTCTATCTTCATCCATCCGGAGTGGAGCCATCTTCCATCCAGCTGACGCGGAGCCATCCTCTTCAACCGACAGACTAACGACGAATGACGGTTCCGATCAGCCAATAGAATGTGAGGTCAATCCGATTGGCTGATTGGATCAGCCAATCGGATTGAACTTCAATCTGATTGGCTGATTGAATCAGCCAATCAGATTTTTCCTACCTTAATTCCGATTGGCTGATAGAATCCTATCAGCCAATCGGAATTCGAGGGACACTATCTTGGATGTTGTCCCTTAAAGGAACCGTCATTCGTCGTTAGTCCGTCGGTTGAAGAGGATGGCTCCGCGTCGGCTGGATGGAAGATGGCTCCTCTCTGCTCCGGATGGATGAAGATAGAAGACGCTGCTTGGATGAAGACTTCTACCGGATGGAGGACCTCTTCTTGCCCCGCTTGGATGAAGACTTCTACCGGATGGAGGACCTATTCTTGCTCCGCTTGTATGAAGAATTTGTGCTGGGTGAAGACGACTCAAGGTAGGGAGAGCTTCAGCAGGTTAGTGTTAGATTTATTTAAGGGGGGTTTGAGTGGGTTAGAGTAGGGGTATGTGGGTGGTGGGTTTTAATGTTGGGGGGGTTGTATTTTTTTACAGGTAAAAGAGCTGATTACTTTGGGGCAATGCCCCGGAAAAAGCCTTTTTAAGGGCTGGTAAAAGAGCTGATTACTTTGTAATTTAGAATAGGGTAGGGCACTTTATTATTTTGGGGGGCTTTTTTATTTTATTAGGGGGCTTAGATTAGGTGTAATTAGTTTAAACTTCTTGTAATTTTTTTTATTTTCTGTAATTTAGTGTTTGTTTTTTTTGTATTATAGATTAGTTTATTTAATTGTATTTTAGTTTAGCTAATTGTAGGTAATTTATTTAATTAATTTCTTGATAGTGTAGTGTTAGGTGTATTTGTAACTTAGGTTAGGATTTATTTTACAGGTAATTTTGTAATTATTTTAACTAGGTAGCTATTAAATAGTTAATAACTATTTAATAGCTATTGTACCTAGTTAAATAAATACAAAGTTGCCTGTAAAATAAATATAAATACTAAAATAGCTACAATGTAACTATTAGTTATATTGTAGCTATATTAGGGTTTATTTTATAGGTAAGTATTTAGTTTTAAATAGGAATCATTTATTTAATTATAGTAAATTTATTTAGATTAATTTAAATTATATTTAATTTAGGGGGGTGTTAGGGTTAGACTTAGGTTTAGGGGTTAATAACTTTATTGTAGTATTGGCTACGTTGGGGGCGTGAGATTAGTGGTTAATAATTGTAGGTAGGTGGCGTCGATGTTGGGGGGGGCAGATTAGGGGGTAATAAATATAATATAGGTGTCAGCGATGTTAGGGGCAGCATATTAGGGGTTCATAGCGATAATGTAGGTTGCGGCGGTGTCCGGAGCGGAAGATTAGGGGTTAATAATAAAATGCAGGTGTCAGCGATGTCGGGGGCGGCAGATTAGGGGTTAATAAGTGTAAGATTAGGGGTGTTTAGGCTCGGGGGTTCATGTTAGGGTGTAAGGTGTAGACTTAGAGAGTGTTTCCCCATGGGAAACAATGGGGCTGCGTTAGGAGCTGAACGCTGCTTTTTTTTTGTTTTTTTCAGCCAGCTCAGCCCCATTGTTTCCTATGGGGATATCACGTTTTTCCAGTTTACCGCTACCGTAAGCAACGCTGGAATTGAGGGTTGAAGTGGAGCTAAATTATGCTCAACGCTCCCTTTTCTGAAGCTAACGCAGCCATTCAGACAACTCTAAATGCCAGCGTTGTCTTAAGAATGCGCTGGGAAAAAAACGAGCGTTAGCACCGCGGGTCTTTACAGACAAAACTCTAAATCTAGGAGTAAATTTCTGTTTACACCTAACACCCTAACATGAAGCCCGAGTCTAAACACCGATAATCTTACACTTATTAACCCCTAATCTGCCGCCCCAGACATCGCCGACACCTACATTACACTTATTAACCCCTAATCTGCCGCTCTGGACATTGCCGCCACTATAATAAACATATTAACCACTAAACCGCCGTACTCCCGCATCGCAAACACTAGTTAAATATTATTAACCCCTCATCTGCTGTCCCTAACATCGCCGCCACCTACCTACATTTATTAACCCCTAATCTGCCGCCCCCAACGTCGCCACCACTTCTACTAAAGTTATTAACCCCTAACTCTAAGTCTAACCCTAACACCCACTAACTTTAATGTAATTAAAATAAATCTAAGGGTTTTTTTATGGGTTTATTTGGTGGGATTTATTTTTAGATTAGGGGTTTGGGCACTTGAAAAAGAGCTAAATGCCCTTTTAAGGGCAATGCTCATCCAAATGCCCTTTTCAGGGCAATGGGGAGTTTAGGTTTTTTTAGTTAGGATTTTATTTGGGGGGTTGGTTGTGTGGGTGGTGGGTTTTACTGTTGGGGGGTGTTTGTATTTTTTTTTTACAGGAAAAAGAGCTGATTTCTTTGGGGCAATGCCCCGCAAAAGGCCCTTTTAAGGGCTATTGGTAGTTTAGTTAGGCTAGGGTTTTTTTTATTTTGGGGGGCTTTTTTATTTTGATAGGGCTATTAGATTAGGTGTAATTAGTTTAAATATCTGATAGTTTCTTTTTTTATTTTGTGTAATTTAGTGTTTTGTTTTTGTTTTGTAATTTAGGTAATTGTATTTAATTTATGTAATTTATTTAATTGTAGTGTAGGGTTAGGTGTTAGTGTAACTCAGGTTAGGTTTATTTTACAAGTAAATTTGTATTTATTTCAGCTAGGTAGTTAGTAAATAGTTAATAACTATTTACTAACTATTCTACCTAGTTAAAATAAATACAAATTTGCCTGTGAAATAAAAATAAAAGCTAAGATAGCTACAATGTAACTATTAGGTATATTGAGCTAGCTTAGGGTTTATTTTATAGGTAAGTATTTAGTTTTAAATGGAAATTATTTAGGTAATGATAGTAGGTTTTATTTCGATTTATTTTAATTATATTTAAGTTAGGGGGTCTTAGGATTAGACTTAAGTTTAGGGGTTAATAAATTTAGTATAGTGGCGGCGACGTTGGGGGTGGCAGATTAGGGGTTAATAAATGTAGGTAGGTAGCGGCGATGTTAGGTGTGGCATATTAGGGTTTAATAATATTTAACTAGTGTTTGCGATGCAATATGTTTATTCTAGTGGCGGCGATGTCCGGAGCGGCAGATTAGGAGTTAATAATTTTGTTTTATTATTTGCGGAGGGTCTCGGTTTAGGGGTTAATAGGTAGTTTATGGGTGTTAGTGTACTTTTTAGCACTTTAGTTATGAGTTTTATGCTACAGCTTTTTAGCATAAAACCCATAACTACTGACTCTCAGTTTACGGTATGGATCTTGACGGTATAGGCTGTACCGCTCACTTTTTGGCCTCCAAGGCAGACTCGTAATACCGGCGCTAGGGAAGTCCCATTGAAAAAGGACTTTTTTGAAGCTGCGGTAATTACGTTGCGTTACGGCCAAAAAAGTGTGCGGTGCAGCTAAACCTGCAAGACTCGTAATACCAGCGGTAGTGAAAAGAGCCTTAACGCTGCTTTTACAATCATACCGCAAAACACGTAAGCTAGCCGTATGGTAGCTTTGGACTCTTTGCTCAAACAGTTAATTCAGAAGGCTTACTTTGTGGTGGGAAAGTAGCCTCCTAAGTGCATCACAGCCCATTCTACTAGATTGGTTGCAATTTCCTGGGCTTTCAAAAATGATGCATCTGTCGAGGAGATTTGCAAAGCTGCAAAATGGTCTTCTCTGCATAACTTTTCAAAATTTTACAGATTTTGACAGGAAACACCTTCAGGCCACAGTGTCTGATAAAAAGGAGCTGCCAGAATATTGTCCCACCCATTCCGAAACTTTGACTATCTGCTTGGGTATTAATCCCACATGTTCTGGAGCCCTATGGACCATCATCATTTTACGAAAGAAAACAAAATATATGCTTACCTGTTAAAAAAATATTTTTCGGAATGATGATGGAATATAAGCATTTTCAATTTGTGGGCAACAGTTTTAGGTTGCACCTTTATAGACCCTGCTTTCGTCTTTCCTTCCTATCTGTTTCCTATTCTCTGCTTGACTATGCATAAACTGAGGAGATGGGAGGCAAATTAAGCTATTGTGTGGGTTCTTGGCCTCCTCCTAGTGACGGGAATTATATCCCACATGTTATGGAGCCCTATGGACTATCATCATTCCGAAAGAAAATAATTTATCAGGTAAGCAAACATTTTGTTATATAGAAATATATATTTTAAAATAAAAAGAACATTTTCCTCTACGTGAAGAACATTGAATGGAGAGTATTTATAACCTTTAGCGCAGTTGGGTTAGCACGCAAACGATAACGGTTAGAGTTTTGTTTTTTACAGCATGCCCCATAGCAGTGTGGGAAAAAAAGCATGGTAGCAGTATCTGAAGCTAAATTTTTACTTTGAACCCAGTTAGCTCAAGAGAGAAAAAGTTAATTAGTGCGCCACTTAGAATGTGGCCCACAGTTATATGCAACCAATAATGTATTAATTAATTATCTAATACATAAGAGAATGTCCTTTATGTACTTCTATGTCCCTTTAAGCTTATATTTTTAGAAGAAAGTATAGGTAGACTTAATGGGTCTTCTGCTTCGTATCTCCTGTTAATATCTGTGTTTCTATGTTGATAAAAAATATACATCTTCTGGATAAACACTGACATATTTATTGTTTTGTTGTTAGGTTACCAGCATAGATAAATAATTAATATTATATCGATTGCTAAAGATATATTAAAGCAGCATCATCTGGTACATTTTTACACCAAGTATTAATGCAACACATTTACTTATGTGATAGTTTAAGAAGCCTATCTATTTTTAATTGTATTTAATTAAACTAGATGTGTAGATATCATGTATTATTACTGTTAATATGTATGCATCAGAATTATCATAGTATTACTGCTTATAATAAATATGTATGCCTTAATGATTTGTTTGATCTAAGCTTGTTTCAACATATATATCTTGTGGCTCAAATACAGGTGTTTTCAATTTTCTTGCCGTTAAGGACCAGGGGTATTTTTATCATTTCTGCTGTGTTTGTGTTTAGCTGTAATTTTCCTCTTACTCATTTACTGTACCCACACATATTATATACCGTTTTTCTCGCCATTAAATGGACTTTCTAAATATAGCTTTATTTTCATCATATCTTAAAATATGATGGAAAAAATGAAAAAAATACACTTTTTCTAATTTTGACCCCCCAAATCTCTTATGCATCTACAACCACCAAAGAACACCCATGCTAAATAGTTTCTAAATGTTGTCCTTAGTTTAGAAATACCTAATGTTTACATGTTCTTTGCTTTTTTTTGCAAGTTATAGGACAATAAGTACAAGCAGCACTATTTCCAAACCATTTTTTTTTTTCAAAATTAGCGATAGTTACATTGTAACACAGATATCTAAATAACCCTTCACATTTTTTAGTAGACAATCCAAAGTATTGATCTAGACCCATTTTGGTATATTTTATGCCACCATTTCACCTCCAAATGCGATCAAATAAAAAAAATATCGTTAACTTTTTCACAAACTTTTTCTCACTGAAATTATTTACAATCAGCTTGTGAAATTATGGCACAAATGGTTGTAAATGCTTCTCTGGAATCCCCTTTGTTCAGAAATAGCAGACATTTATGACTTTGGCATTACTTTTTGGTAATTAGAAGGCCACTAAATGCCGCTGCACACCACACTTGTATTATGCCCAGCAGTGAAGGGGTTAATTAGGTAGCTTGTAGGGTTAGTTTTAGCTTTAGTGTAGTAGACAACCCAAAGTATTGATCTAGGCCCATTTTGGTATATTTCATGCCACAAATTCACCGCCAAATGCGATTAAATTAAAAAAAATCGTTAACTTTTTCACAAACTTTAGGTTTCTCACTGAAATTATTTGCAAACAGCTTGTGCAATTTGGCACAAAAGGTTGTAAATGCTTCTCTGGGAGCCCCTTTTTTCAGAAATAGCAGACATATGACTTTGGCATTGCTTTTTGGTAATTAGAAGGCCGCTATATGCCGCTGCGCACCTCACTTGTATTATGCCCAGCAGTGGAGGGGTTAATTAGGTAGCTTGTAGGGTTAGTTTTAGCTTTATTGTAGAGATCAGCCACCCACCTGACACATCCCACACCCTGATCCCTCACTGACCCCTTTCAAACAGCTATCTTCCCTCCCCCACCCCACAGTTGTCACCGCCAGTACTAAAAAAAAATTAAAAATATATATATATATTTTTTTTTTAAATATACATTCTAGAGTGTAGGATCCCCCTTTAGCCTACAACCTCCGTGACCCCCCCCCCAACAGCTCTCTAACCCTACCCCCTCTACCTGTTTGCCGCCATCTTTGTTACTGGCAGCTGTCTGTCAGTACCCAGTTTGTTAACTTTTGAGACTTTTTGAGTTTTTTTTAATTCCTATTTTTTTTCTGTAGTGTAGCTACAGCTCCGCACCTCCGCTCCGCGCCGCCTTCACTCCGAATTAAGATAGAAGATGATGGATCCGTCTGGAAGAAGACCTTCTCCGCCGGACTTCAGCAACAGAACCTATTTTGGGGCTTAGGTTTAGGTTTTTTTATTTTAATTTTTGGGGTGTTTTTTTTTTTTAGATTAGGGTTTTTGTGGGCTTGAAAAATAGCTGATTGCCCTTTTAAGGGCAGTAAAAGAGCTGAATGCCCTTTTAAGGGCAATGCCCATACAAATGCCCCTTTAGGGGCAATGGGTAGTTCAGTTTTTTTTAGTGTTAGGTTTTTTATTTTGGGGGCTAGGTGTGTGGGGGGGTTTACTGTTAGGGGGACTTAGTATTTTTAGAGTCAAAAAGAGCTGTTTAACTTAGGGCAATGCCCTACAAAAGGCCCTTTTAAGGGCTATTGGTAGTTTATATTAGGGGGTGTTTTTATTTTGGGGGGGTTATTTTCATAGGGATTAGGTATTGTTAATTGTTTATTTTTTCTGTTATGTTAGACTTTTTTATTTTTTGTAATTTAATATTAGTTTTTTTTATTTTAATTGTAATTTAGTAGTATTTGGGGTTAATTTAGGGGGTGTTAGGTTAGGGGGCTTAGTAATTAAATTAGTTATTTGCGTTGTGGGGGGGGGTTGCGGTATAGGGGTTAATATATTAATTAGGATTATTGCAATGTGGGGTTTTGCGGTTAATAGGTTAATTAGGGTTATTGCGATGTGGGGGTTTGGTGGTTTAGGGTTAATAAGTTAATTAGGTTTATTGCAATGTGGGGGTTGGAGGTTTAAGAGTAAATAGGTTAAATAGCTTTATTGCGATGTGGGGGTTGGCGGTTTTGGGGTTAATATTTTAATTGTGTTATTTGCGGATTAGAGGTTAATAACTTTACTATTTTGTGATGTGGGGGTTGACGGTTTAGGTGTTTGTTAATACTTCGTGCGGGAGGTTAGGTTTTTTTTGTTATGCTTTGTGCATGCAGTTACGTGTTTTTATTTTTATTTCTTGTGGGCAGTTATGTGTTTTTTAGTTATTACGTGCGGGCGGTTGGGTGTTTTTTTTTTAAGGCTTCGGGTTTGCCTACGCTGCATCCAGGTGGATTCCGAAAATGGCAGGGTGGCGAAAGAATCCACTGCATCCAGGTGGATTCTTTTGGCTGCGCGCACAGCCAACATCCCTTTGGCTGCCTCGCACAGCCAACATTCCTTTAAGGATGCCTGCGCAACTGGCGACGGACTCATTACAAACGCGATTATAGTATAGATGTTTAATATAGACAGCAAATGAAAGCAATGTATTGGTGCACAGAATACATCATCACATAATTTAAATGCAATACAGTAGAATTGAAATGTCAGGTTTACCTTGATATGATCAGATGAGCTTACATTGTTTGGCTAACATATAATAGTAAAACCCCTTTTTTCATATATGTTTGGAGAAGTAACTGTATTCTTTATTGTATAATGCAACAGACAGTTGTTTTTTGCCATTTTAGCAACATGTCAATCAGAAAGCTGTTTAGGGGCCCCTAGTATGCAAATCATGTTGGGCAACATTTTAAAAGGGCAAATTTACATTTTTATACAGTGCTAAATCAAATCAATATAACATTAATTACATATTTATGATGCACATAAGAAAAATAAAATAATATTCTTTTAATATAGTCTATATATACAAAATAACTATGAAAAATAAATATTTGTATATTTCTAAAAATGTAGCACTGACATTAAAAAGATCTACATTCAACATTGAAGTTTTAAAATCATTAAAAAAAATAATTAAATGAATGTTTCAAAACTGCACAAGTGCTAACAATCCTTAAAAAAATGTATACAGTGAAATAAGTTCTTTGAGAGAGCAATGGAAACATTAACATTTTATTTTCTCTATGCTCCAACCCCCACTTGGAGCTTGTTTTTTCTATGCGTTCTTGCTTACATAGCTTTTCTATAACCAGTACAGTTTATCTTATCTCTCTTCATTGTGACCAATTAACAGCTAGTTGGAAATGAGTTTGTGCACTGTTCTAAGCAATCTTTATTAGTATGTAGCCATATTAGGAACCATTTAGGTTTACAGAATCTGAGCCCCAGTCACTCCAAGCAAAATTAATATTAAATGTATATTAAAATGTTTTTTTTTTTTCATCAATTAATTGGAGTTTGCTTTTTTATTTCAATGTTCTTTCAAATTACTTGAACCACAAGATCTCAGAGTAGCAACATTTTTCAGTGATAAATATAACATTTACTTTAGGAAAAAAAAAATTTCCAAAAGGGATTCTATTTATGGTTACAGAAAATCAAAGGAAATTGCCCGCTTGCCTGTAGAATGAAGTGTATTAGAGAATATCTTCCCTCGAGTAAGACAGATTGGGTAACCATGTTTCACAAAGGAAGTGAGATGGAAAAGAATGATAGAATAGCTCATGAAGTTCATCAAAGTCATTTCTACAGAAGAGGTTCATTTTTCACAGGACAAGAGGTTGTATACCTGAAGTTCACCTGTAAGGTACAAGCGTCAGAACTGAACGGTTCATTGCTTTATTGTATTTCACACCCTGTTGACTCCAGAGGTAAAAAGATATCAGAGAGAATAATCTTCTGTCTTTTCAAAGTGTTTTGTGCAAACCTTAACTTACCTAAATACAAGGAGTCTGAGCAATGAGATGTTTTAAGCCTTGGGACCAATGTCCTAATTTGCAGTGTCTTTTAGGTATGAAGCCAACGATACAAGGCTGACTGGTATGATCGTTAGCCAAATGTTTGTGCAATGCCAACTACAAAGAAAGTGCTTGTTTTAAAGGGACAGTAAACAATTTAAAGGGACACAAGTCAAAAATATTAAAGGGACATGAAACACATTTTTTTTCTTTCATGATTTTAAAAGATGCCATTCTAAACAGCTTTCCAATTTACTTCTTTTATCTAATTTGCTTTATTCTCTTGATAGCCTTTGTTGAAAAGCATATCTAAATAGGCTCAGTAGCTGCTGATTGGTGGCTGCACATAGATGCCTTGTGTGATTGGCTCACCCATGTGTATTGCTAGTTCTTCAACAAAGGATATCTGACGAATGAAGCAAATTAAATAATACAAGTAAA
Organism: Bombina bombina; assembly: GCF_027579735.1. Taxonomy (NCBI): domain Eukaryota; kingdom Metazoa; phylum Chordata; class Amphibia; order Anura; family Bombinatoridae; genus Bombina; species Bombina bombina. The sequence goes on along the minus strand of NC_069500.1, from coordinate 63,645,636 downwards.
TTGGAATCTTGTTTAAAATTCTATTCTCAATCTGAATCATGAAAGAAAGAAAAAATGGCCTTCAATTTCCTTTTTAGTTTCATGATTCAGCTAAAGTATGCAATAGAAAAACTTTCCAATATACTTCCATTACACCATCTTTTTCTATGCACACTTTCTGAGGCTCCAGCTCCTACTGAGCATGTGCAAAAGTGCATTTTGTGATTGGCTGATTGCTGTCATATGATACAATTGAAGGGAAAATTGGGTAAACTTTGACATTTGACAGTAAATATTCTACTGTTCATTTCAAATTCAAAGTAAGTGCTACTGCATTGTCTCCTTATTCTGTATTTGTTAAAACGGACTTTGTGCTCATGTTATTCTTTGTGGAAGAGATACCTAGGTAGCTTGCGTGCACGTGCCTAAAGCACTACATGAAAGGAAATAGCTCTGCCATCTAGTGCTCTTGCCAATGTATAACATTATTGCAAAATGGCTGCCATATAGTGCAGCAGACATGTGCACACTCCTGAGCTTATGTCCCTGCTTTTCAACAAAGGATAACAAAAATAAATTTATAATATACCTTAATTAACTCTAAAAATTGTGGGTTTTCTAAGTCTTCGAACTGGAAATGTCAATGCACGTCTACTATTCACAAGCATTACCCTGCAACATGTCTCTCCATAACCCGTTTGCACGCAAGTTAAATTCCTCTTGTTTACCTATATATAATCAGTATATATGTAGGTATATATATATATATATGTGCAAAAATCCATAAGATATGTATATTTAAATATCTCTTCAAGAATAAATAGCAAAATACTGCTCCACTTGTAATATAGCCCATAATAAACATGTCTAGCCTTGTCTATTTCAGTAGCAAGTCCTGATTGGCTACTTCAAATAAGGCAAGTCATGAGTGGAATTTGGCTATTGATAATTGCAGAAAACAAGGTTTGAATTTGCTTTTTAATATGTTTACACTCGGCTGATATGTTATTATGTTATTTTATTGCGAGACAAAATAAATGTCTGGTAATTACATGGTGATCACTATCCCTTTAAGAACTTCATCTTTCTTTCAGCATTAATGTTTGGCTTATTTTAACAAAACTGTATTTGAAAACAAATAATAATCTAGTCTGCCAAAATCCCTATCTGTTTTTCAATCTCAAACTATAATCTTTTGCCTCCATTTTATTTTATAAAACTGGTTTGCCAGTATTTAAAAAAAAAAAATTAAATCAGGTCTTTTTAACAGCATGAAAAGAAGAGCCCTAGCGCTAACTGGGAGGGCTTGTAGGGTTTCTGATTTGGCCACTGCCTAATGATTAGAAAATATGAAAAAGCATTACACCTAGATTACGAGTTTTGCGTTAGAGGCTGTGCGGTGCTAACGAGCAGTTTTCCCTCACCGCTCACTTACCTACAGCGCTGGTATTACGAGTTTTCAGAAACTCGTTGTTAAAAGACAAGAAGTGAGCGTTGAGCAAAATTTTGCTCATTACCGTACTCCAATACCAGCGCTGCTTAAGTCAGCGGTGATCTGGTGTAACGTGCTTGTGCACGATTTCCCCATAGGAATCAACGGGGAGAGCCGGCTGAAAAAAAGTCTAACACCTGCAAAAAAGCAGCGTAAAACTCAGTAACACCACCCCATTGATTCCTATGGGGAAATACATTTTATATTTACACCTAACACCCTAACATGAACCCAGAGTCTAAACACCCCTAATCTTACACTTATTAACCCCTAATGTGCCGCCCCTGACATCGCCGACACATACATTATAATTATTAACCCCTAATCTGCCGCTCCGGACACCGCCGCCACCTACATTATACTTATGAACCCCTAATCTGCTGCCCTCAACATCGCTGAACCCTACATTATATTTATTAACCCCTACTCTGCCGCCCCCAATGTCACCGCCACCTACCTACAATTATTAACCCCTAATCTGCCGCCCCCAACGTCGCCGCCACTATAATAAACATATTAACCCCTAAACCGCCGCACTCCCGCCTCGCAAACATTAGTTAAATATTATTAACCCCTAATCTGCCGGCCCTAACATCGCCGCCACCTACCTACATTTATTAACCCCTAATCTGCCGCCCCCAACGTCGCCGCCACTATATTAAAGTTATTAACCCCTAAACCTAAGTCTAACCCTAACCCTAACACCCCCTAACTTAAATATAATTAAAATAAATCTAAATAAATATTACTATCATTAACTAAATTATTCCTATTTAAAACGAAATACTTACCTGTAAAATAAACCCTAAGATAGCTACAATATAACTAATAGTTACATTGTAGTAGCTATCTTAGGATTTATTTTTATTTTACAGGCAAGGTTGTATTTATTTTAACTAGGTAGAATACTTACTAAATAGTTATTAACTATTTAATAACTACTTAGCTAAAATAAATACAAAAGTAACTGTAAAATAAAACCAAACCTAAGTTACTATTACATCTAACACTACACTATAATTAAATTAATTCCCTAAATTAAATACAATTAAATAAAATTAGCTAAAGTACAAAAAAAAACAAAACACTAAATTACAGAAAATAATAAACAAATTACAAGATTTTTAAACTAATTACACCTAATCTAATCCCCCTAACAAAATAAAAAAAAAAAAAAAAAAAAAGCCCTACCCTACACTAAATTACAAATAGCCCTTAAAAGGGCCTTTTGCGAGGCATTGCCCCAAAGTAATCAGCTCTTTTACCTGTAAAAAAAATTACAAATCCCCCCCCGACATTAAAACGCACCACCCACACAACCAACCCTACTCTAAAACCCACCCAATACCCCCTTTAAAAAACCTAACACTAAACCCTTGAAGATCACCTTACCGGGAGAAGTCTTCATCCAACCGGGCCGAAGTCCTCAACGAAGCCAGGAGAAGTCTTCATCCAAGTGGGGCGAAGTGGTCCTCCAGATAGGCAGAAGTCTTCATCCAGACGGCATCTTCTATCTTCATCCATCCGGCGTGGAGCGGGTCCATCTTCAAGAGTATCCTCTTCATCCGACGGCTAACAATGAATGAAGGTTCCTTTAAATGACGTCATCCAAGATGGCGTCCCTTCAATTCCGTTTGGATGATAGAATTCTATCAGCCAATCGGAATTAAGGTAGAAAAAATCCTATTGGCTGATGCAAAAAACAGGCAGATTCCAAGTCTGGCCAAAAAAGTGAGCGGTGAGCCTGTACCTGCAAGACTTGTAATACCAGCGGGCGTTAAAAAGCAGCATTAGGACCTCTTAACGCTGCTTTTTAAGCCTAACGCACAACTCGTAATATAGCTGTTAGTTAAGCAGCCGGGAGTGTATTTAAAGGGACATGAAACTCAAAATTGTTCTCTTATGATTCAGAAAGAGCAATCAGTTTTAAATAACTTTTCAGTTTACTTCAATTGTCAAATATCTTCATTTTCTTGGTATCCTTTGTTGAAGGAAAATCAATGTACTACTGGGAGTTAGCTGAACACTTCAGGTGAACCAATAACAAGAGTCTTATATGTGCAATCACCAATCAGAAGCATAGCTGCTCCTGAGCCTACCTAGGTTTGCTTAAAAAAAAAAGGATATCAAGAAAATAGACGCCTAGATTTAGAGTTCTGCGTTAGGGTTAAAAAGCAGTGTTAAGGGCTCTTAACGCTGCTTTTTACCGCCCGCTGGTATTTAGAGTCAGCCAGGAAAGGGTCTAACGCTCACTTCCAAGCTGCGACTTTTCCATACCGCAGATCCCCTTATGCCAATTGCGCATCCTATCTTTTCAATAGGATCATCCTAACGCCGGTATTTAGAGTCTTGGCTGAAGTGAGCGGTAGACCCTCTACCGACAAGACTCCATCCGCAGGAAAAAGTCAGTAGTTAAGAGCTTTCTGGGCTAACGCCGGTTTATAAAGCTCTTAACTACTGTGCTCTAAAGTACACTAACACCCATAAACTACCTATGTGCCCCTAAACCGAGGTCCCCCCACATCGCCACCACTCTAATAAAAAAATGTAACCCCTAATCTGCTGCCCCTAACATCGCCAACACCTATATAATATTTATTAACCCCTAATCTGCCCCCCCAATGTCGCCGCTACCTACCTACACTTATTAACCCCTAATCTGCCGACCGGACCGCGCCGCTACTCTAATAAATGTATTAACCCCTAAACCGCCTCACTCCCGCCTTAAAAACCCTATAATAAATAGTATTAACCCATAAAAGACAAACAATTTAGAGGACCAAAATCAGCATGGTTTTACTTCAGGGAGATCATGTCAGACTAATCTAATTGACTTCTTTGATTATGTAACAAAAGTATTAGACAAGGGTGGAGCAGTTGATGTAGCATATCTAGATTTCAGCAAAGCATTTGACACCGTCCCACACAATAAACTTATTCACAAACTATATCTCCTTGGTCTAGATTCAAAAATTGTGAACTGGGTGGAATGCTGGCTTAAGGACAGAAAACAAAGTGTCTTAGTAAATGGAGTTCATTCAGCAGAGGGGGCTGTTACTAGTGGTGTTCCTCAGGGGTCAGTTCTGGGGCCTGTTTTATTTAACATATTTATCTGCGATAAGGGCTACAGGGGAAAGTATGTCTCTTTGCAGATGATACAAAAATTTGCAACAGAGTGGATGTTCCAGGGGGGGTAGACAAAATGATAAGTGATATACAACAATTGGAGGATTGGACAAACGACTGGGATCTAAAGTTTAACACAGCAAAGTGTAAAATAATGCATTTAGGGAAGAAAAATCCAAATGTTAATTACAGACTCAATGACACTTTACTGACTGTTACAGACGAGGAACAGGACTTGGGAATTATTATTTCAGATGATTTAAAACTTAGTAAACAATGTAGTAATGCAGCGAGTAAGGCTGGCAGAATGCTTGGATGTATTGGTAGAGGTATTTGCAGCAGAAATAGTAAGGTTCTTATGCCACTTTATAGATCATTAGTTAGGCCTCATCTTGAGTATTGTGTACAGTTCTGGAGGCCATATCTTCAGAAGGATATTAACAAACTTGAATCTGTGCAAAGGAGGGCTACCAAAATGGTACATGGTCTAAAAAATAAAACTTACCAGGATAGGCTCAATGACCTAAATATGTATAGCTTAGAGGAGAGAAGGGAAAGAGGTGATATGATAGCAACTTTCAAGTACATTAAAGGGTTTAGTAAAACTGAGGCTGTGGGTATTTTACATAAAATGGAAAATTCAAGAACAAGGGGTCATGAGCTCAAGCTAAAGGGTAGTAGATTCAGAAGTAATTTGAGGAAGCACTTCTTTACAGAAAGAGTGATTGATTTATGGAATAAACTTCCTCAAGAGGTAGTAGCAACAAACACTGTGGGGGACTTTAAAAATGCATGGGACAAGCATAGGGCTATCCTACGAACTAGATAAGTTTATACTGTTAGGTAAGGTGGGGCAGACTTGCTGGGCCTATGGCTCTTATCTGCCGTCAATATCTATGTTTCTATGTTTCTATAATCTGCCCTCCCTAACATCACCAACACCTAACTTCAAGTATTAACCCCTAATCTGCCGACCGGACCTAGCCGCTACTCTAATAAATGTTTTAACCCCTAAAGCTAAGTCTAACCCTAACCCTAACACCCCCCTAAGTTAAATATAATTTTAATCTAACAAAATAAATTAAATATTATTAACTAAAGTATTCCTATTTAAAACTAAATACTTACCTGTAAAATAAACCTATATAGCTACAATATAACAAATAATTATATTGTAGCTATTTTAGGATTTATATTTATTTTACAGGCAACTTTGTATTTATTTTAACTAGGTACAATAGCTATTAAATAGTTATTTACTATTTAATAGCTACCTAGTTAAAATAATTACAAAATTACCTGTAAAATAAATCCTAACCTAAGTTACAATTAAACCTAACACTACACTATCAATAAATAAATTAAATCAATTAACTACAAGTACCTACAATTAAATAAACTAAACTAAATTACAAAAAAAAACACTAAATTACAAAAAATAAAAAAAGATTACAAGAATTTTAAGCTAATTACACCTACTCTAAGCCCCCTAATAAAATAACAAAGCCCCCCAACATAAAAAAATTCCCTACCCTAATCTAAATTTAAAAAGTTAACAGCTCTATTACCTTACCAGCCCTTAAAAGGGCTTTTTGCGGGGCATGCCCCAAAGAAATCAGCTCTTTTGCCTGTAAAAAAAACACAATACCACCCCCCAACATTACAACCCACCACCCACATACCCCTACTCTAACCCAAACCCCCCTTAAATAAACCTAACACTACCCCCCTGAAGATCTCCCTACCGTCTTCACCCAACCGGGCACCGATGGACCAAAAGAAGACATCCGGACCGGCAGAAGTCTTCATCCTATCCGGGCAGAAGAGGATATCCGGACCGGTAGACATCTTCATCCAAGCGGCATCTTCTATCTTCATCCATCCAACGAGGAGCAGCTCCATCTTCAAGACCTCTGGCGCGGAACATCCTCCATCCCGGACGACTAGACGACGAATGAAGGTTCCTTTAAATGACGTCATCCAAGATGGCGTCCCTCGAATTCCAATTGGCTAATAGGATTCTATCAGCCAATCGGAATTAAGGTAGGAAAAATCTGATTGGCTGATTGAATCAGCCAATGAGATTCAAGTTCAATCCGATTGGCTGATCCAATCAGCCAATCAGATTGAGCTTGCATTTTGTTGGCTGATCGGAACGTGCACGAGCACCTTTTTCCAGCTAGCCGCTACGGTAATTTTTTTATTTTGGGGGGGTTTGTTATTTTATTAGGGGGCTTAGAGTAGGTGTAATTAGCTTAAAATTCTTGTAATCTTTTTTATTTTTTGTAATTTAGTGTTTGTTTGTTTTTGTAATTCAGTTTAGTTTATTTAATTGTAATTAATTGATTAAATTTATTTATTGATAGTGTAGTGTTAGGTTTAATTGTAACTTAGGTTAGGATTTATTTTACAGGTAATTTTGTAATTAGTTTAACTAGTTAGCTATTAAATAGTAAATAACTATTTAATAGCTATTGTACCTAGTTAAAATAAATACAAAGTTGCCTGTAAAATAAATATAAATTCTAAAATAGCTACAATATAATTATTCGTTATATTGTAGCTATATTAGGGTTTATTTTACAGGTAAGTATTTAGCTTTAAATAGGAATACTTTATTTAATAAGAGTTAATTTATTTAGTTAGAATAAAATTATATTTAACTTAGGGGAGTGTTAGGGTTAGGGTTAGACTTAGCTTTAGGGGTTAATACATTTATTAGAGTAGGGGCGAGGTCCGGTCGGCAGATTAGGGGTTAATACTTGAAGTTAGGTGTCGGCGATGTTAGGGAGGGCAGATTAGGGGTTAATACTATTTATTATAGGGTTTTTGAGGCAGAAGTGAGGCGGTTTAGGGGTTAATACATTTATTAGAGTAGTGGCGAGCTCCGGTCGGCAGATTAGGGGTTAATAAGTGTAGGTAGGTAGCGGCGACGTTGGGGGGGCAGATTAGGGGTTAATAAATATAATATAGGTGTCGACGGTGTACGGAGCGGCAGATTAGGGGTTAATAGTGTAATGCAGGTGTCAGCGATAGCGGGGGCGGCAGATTAGGGGTTAATAAGTGTAAGATTAGGGGTGTTTAGACTCTGGGTTCATGTTAGGGTGTTAGGTGCAGACTTAGAAAGTGTTTCCCCATAGGAAACAATGGGGCTGCGTTAGAAGTTTAACGCTGCTTTTTTGCAGGTGTTAGGTTTTTTTTCAGCCCAAACTGCCCCATTGTTTCCTATGGGGGAATCGTGCACGAGCACGTTTTTCCAGCTAGCCACTACCGTAAGCAACGCTGGTATTGAGAGTTGAAGTGGCGGTAAATTATGCTCTATGCTCCCTTTTTGGAGCCTAACGCAGCACTTCAGAGAACGCTCAATACGAGCGTTGTTTAAAAGGTGCGGGGGGGGGGGAAGGAGCGTTAGCTACGCGGGTCTTTACCGACAAAACTCTAAATCTAGCCGTAAGTAAATTAGATAACAGAAGCAAGTTGGAATTTCTAAAATAAATAGCGTGCTTTATCTGAATCTGGATTTTACTATGCATTTAAATATTCTGCATTGTGGGTTAAAAATTATATAAACAACCACTTTGGAAACTCTGTGATGGATTAAGGATCATGAGAAGTCTGTCATTTAGTTTATGGAGTTAAATTATTACCTTTTCTGCCCCTTCAGTCCTTGTCCGCACTGAAATTACATTGAAACCCAATGTGGAAATAAGAGAGAGAGAATTCCACGAAAGAATGCGGTATCAGCACTCAGTCACTGTCCTGACCACTAGGCGGAATTAAAGTTCCAATATTAAAACATAACTTTTATTTGGTAATGATAAAAAATATATAAAGGGGAGAAGGGGGAACACATGTAATTATAACCCTTAGATAGAGTAGTCATGAAAAAGTACCTTAATATGGTTAAATTATGTAAATAGGCCTTTGTGGTATGATAGCCAAGTTATATGTATCAAGGTATAAGCTCCACGATAGTCAATATGGCAATAGGGTTGTATTGTTCGTAGGTGGGGTATATATAGTACCAATGTTGGTGTTATATATTACACTAGTCAAATAGAAGTATAGGGTACCCCCCTAAAACAGGGCATAACTAACCAAATCTATATAGTGAGCCAGGGAGCATTCAGTATCACCTGTGTGTTGGTATAAGTTGTGCTTAATAATAGTTAAGTAAAATTGGTACCAAATATGTGTAAGATCTAGTAATATTCAGTAATAGGAGATTGATAAGGGATTAATAATTATACACCTCATACAAGGAAAATTCCTGATGTGTGTTAATTAACTTATCAAATCTTACACTGTCTATGTTATAGTACAATTGATTATATTATATTAGACTCTAAAATAGATATAATATCATGAGGACAGTTCACTGTATAATCACCTATGTTGAAATGGTATAATTTCAGCACTAACTATGGTGCTTAATAGTATCGGATCGCCTTTGATAAAGTCCTATACGGGCGAAACGTGTTAGGTGTAGATACAGAGCGTTGTTAGCTCTTTTTTAAATGTTAGGTTAGAGTAGTCGTATGTGATAATATTTGGCATTTGGGCATTATTGGGTAACTTATTGAAACTGAGGGCTCAATTTGACCGTTATTTCTGTGCTGCCGATAATAGTAGACAGCACATAGAGACAACTGCATAGTCACTCGGGGAATATTAACCTTAGATATCGGCAACGACCGGTAGTGATATTTGGATTAAAACCCTCCGTATGTGAATGCTTGCTTAACTATAGAACCTACTAGTAGCCAGTGAGCTGCCTGTGTCACATCGGACACGTTACTAATTCAATATATGCCAATATTAGCGGGTTTCCGTGTGAATTGGGGATTGCTATTCCAGGCAGTACAGCCACACTTGATAACTTAGTGCAATAATATGCACATGTCACACTTGTAAAAATAAACAATTTAATATAAGTGATGAAACACACAGCTATTCACACGCTTCCAGTTACTTTATAATCTTTGTTGACAAGGATAGTCACATGCTATATATTACAGGAGCCCACATAATGAACAACATTTAACCGTAGTCAAATATTATATTGATATGTATAGTTACATCCTTGCTCCTGCTATTAAAGCATGTTGTTATATTAAACAATAAAGATACTAATGACTAGAAACATGGTTATCATATATTTTCTTGAGATCATCTGTGATGCCAAGTCATTTATATAAATCAGTACTGCCAAAAAACTATATCCCGCTAGTAACAGGAATCCATACACACGCTTGTGTTCTGATTTAGTGTACCGATACTATTAAGCACCATAGTTAGTGCTGAAATTATACCATTTCAACATAGGTGATTATACAGTGAACTGTCCTCATGATATTATATCTATTTTAGAGTCTAATATAATATAATCAATTGTACTATAACATAGACAGTGTAAGATTTGATAAGTTAATTAACACACATCAGGAATTTTCCTTGTATGAGGTGTATAATTATTAATCCCTTATCAATCTCCTATTACTGAATATTACTAGATCTTACACATATTTGGTACCAATTTTACTTAACTATTATTAAGCACAACTTATACCAACACACAGGTGATACTGAATGCTCCCTGGCTCACTATATAGATTTGGTTAGTTATGCCCTGTTGTAGGGGGGTACCCTATACTTCTATTTGACTAGTGTAATATATAGCACCAACATTGGTACTATATATACCCCACCTACGAACAATACAACCCTATTGCCATATCGACTATTGTGGAGCTTATACCTTAATACATATAACTTGGCTATCATACCACAAAGGCCTATTTACATAATTTAACCATATTAAGGTACTTTTTCATGACTACTCTATCTAAGGGTTTTAATTACATGTGTTCCCCCTTCTCCCCACTCAATAATCTGCCTGTTCACGGCCACCCACCCACTTGCATTTTTTGTTGCATTTTTTGTTGCCCAGCTAATAAAAAACTCACGTCCTGCCCCACTGAAACAAAGAAGAGTGTTCTTCCCCATGTGCACAGCGCAGCACATTTACTAGCACTCTGAGCTGCAGACATGCAGGAACACACACTGATTAGTTTTATATAAAACATAGATATGTTGCTGTTATGGCATACTGCTTGCTTGTACATTTTCCCAGTGTAGCTATTAGTAAGAATAATATATACAAATTCATTTTTATGACTTTTGTAAAATGTGACATTAAACTGCAGTGATAGCAGGTTTGGTTCCATAGAATTAGGTATACAGACAGAAATAAGATAAGGAAGCATTTGTTTGTATAGAAAGTGATAAAATAAGGAGGTATGATTTCTGTGTTGAGTTGTGTCTGAGTTTTGCGTTATGAGTGAGAAAGCTTCATAACGCTGCTTTTTCCCTACCACTGCTATTACGAGTCCTGTCGGTATAGGTGTACTGCACACTTTTTTGGCCGTCACGCAACGTCAGTACCGCACTTTTAAAAAAGTCCTTTTTTAATGGGACTCCCATAGCGCCGGTATTACAAGTTTTGCCTGGGAGGCCAAAAAGTGAGCGTTACACCCTATACTGACAAGATCCGTATTGCCATCTAAAGTAAGTAGTTATGAGTTTTGCGCTACAAAGCTGTAACATAAAACTCATAACTAAACTGTCACAAAGTACACTAACACCCAAAAACTACCTATTAACCCCTAAAGCGAGGCCCTCCCACATTGCAAATAATAAAATAAAATTATTAACCCCTAATCTGCCGTTCTGGACATCGCCGCCACTTAAAAAATGTATTAACCCCATTCCACTGCTCCCCGACATTGTCACCGCTATAATAAAATTATTAACCCCTAAACCGCCACCCTCCCGCATTGCAAACACTATTTAAATATTATTAACTCCTTATCTGCCATCCGCCCACTCCGCCGCTATAATAAACCTATTAACCCCTAAACCTAACTCCCAGTAGTACATTGCTTTTCCTTCAACAAAGGATACCAAGAAAATGAAGATATTTGACAATTCAAGTAAACTGAAAAGTTATTTAAAACTGATTGCTCTTTCTGAATCATAAGAGAACAATTTTAGTTTCATGTCCCTTTAAATACACTCCCGGCTGCTTAACTAACTAACGGCTAGATTACGAATTGTACGTTAGGCTTAAAAAGCAGCGTTAAGAGGTCCTAACGCTGCTTTTTAACGCCCGCTGGTATTACAAGTCTTGCAGGTACACCGCTCACTTTTTTGGCCAGACTTGGAAATACCGCAAATCCACTTACATAAATTGCGTATCCTCTTTTTTCAATGGGACTTGCATAGCGCCAGTATTACGAGTCTGCCAAAAAGTGAGCGGTAGACCCTCGCCTGTCAAGACTGGTACCGCATTCTAAAGTCAGTAGTTAAGAGTTTTACACTACAACGCCATAGCATAAAACTCTTAACTAAAGTGCTAAAAAGTACACTAACACCCATAAACTACCTATTAACCCCTAAACCGAGGCCTTCCCGCATTGCAAATAATAAAATAAAATTATTAACCCCTAATCTGCTGTTCCAGACATCGCCGCCACTTAAAAAAATTATTAAGCCCTATTCCGCTACTCCCCGACATTGTCACCGCTATAATAAAATTATTAACCCCTAAACCTCTGCCCTCCCGCATTGCAAACACTATTTAAATATTATTAACCCCTAATCTGCCATCCGCCCACTCTGCCGCTATAATAAACCTATTAACCCCTAAACCTAACCCTAACGTAACCCTAACCCTAACACCCCCTAACTTAGATATAATTAAAATAAATCTAAATAAAACCTACTATTAATAACTAACTAATTCCTATTTAAAACTAAATACCTGTAAAATAAACCCTAAGATAGCTACAATATAACTAATAGTTACATTGTAGCTAACTTAGGTGTTATTTTTATTTCACAACTGAGTATTTATTTTAACTAGGTAGACTAGTTAGTAAATAGTTATTAACTATTTACTAGCTACCTAGTTAAAATAAATACAAAGTTACTTGTAAAATAAAACCTAACCTGAGTTACACTAACACCTAACATTACAATAAAATTAAATAAATTAAATGAACAAAACACATTTAAATTACAAAAAAAATTAAACACTAAACACTAAACACAAAATTTTGCACAAAATAAAAAAAAATTACACCTAATCTAATAGCTCTATCAAAATGAAAAAGCCTCCCCAAAATAAAAAAGCCCTAGCCTACACTAAACTGCCAATGGCCCTTAAAAGGGTCTTTTGCGGAGCATTGCCCCAAAGAAATCAGCTCTTTTGCAAAGAAGCAATAGCAGGCTCTACTCGGTGTGACAAAAGTTAAAAAACTAAACCTTTATTCGACTTGGTTAAAAGTAAACAAACAATCCAATCATATGGCGGAAACACAGACAAGAGGGACAGACGGCCTGATGCGTTTCGCACCCCCTAGTGACGCTTAATCATAGGCTGACATGTGTAAGAATAGGTATCCCTTATAAAGGGATTTGTTAACCCTTCCTTCACCAACAGTTAAAAAACAACATAATAAAATACAATACATGTTTCAAGGTGTCACTTGTGAAATAGAATCAAAAGAAGTAATATGAACATACAAGTTATATAATATATAAAAAATTAATGCAAAATTAATACAAAATTAATTGCAAACAAGGAGCAAATCCATAATACACAGGACATGTTAGATGGTAATAAATAGATCAAAAGTGAGTTATACTAGGCAAACAAATGATAGGCATTAAAAAGGAGATACATACCAAATTACTACTCAGACATAAATAAGGCTAGACATTGTAAGTTATTGTATAGATAAACAAGGATTTTGTCATCAATAAAATAACTGATATCACATTCCTTATTTATACCTATTGGGGCTCTTGTATTTAATTTTAATATCCAATACAATTCTTTTTTATCCAAGATTTTCTGTTTATTGCCTCCCCTAGGGGGAAGAGAAGCTCTATCTATGATTTGTATGGACATGTCGGCAATATGTGTGAAATGATAATTATTAAAATGGTTGGCTACTGCAGAGTCTTTAAAATAATTTTTCACTAAATCTTGTTCTGGCCTCACGTGTGGTCTTGCCAACATATTGACTCTTACATAGATTGCACGTGAGCAAATAAACCACATAAGTAGTTTTTCAATTTGCATAAAAATCTATAGGATGTACAGTATTGTCATAAGTGGATACAAAGTTATCCCCTATCTTAATATTACTACAGGTAGTGCAATTTGGGGAGAGTGATCTACCTAGGGTTTTAGGTTCTTTAGGGACAAATTTACACTTGTTAATAAACGGTTTAAGAGCTGTGCCACCTGATAATAAGTGAAGATGTTTTTTAAGAATCTTTACAATACTAGTGTATTGTTGTGTATATTCTGTAGTAAAAACAATAGATTCACTAAATTTGTTTTCATTTTTACAATTTTTCCCATCAGATCTACAGCTCAAATTTGTGATGGGCTTCCTACATTTTTCTAGTAAAAGTGGATCATATCCCCTCTTAATTAATCTTTCTTTAAGTTCCAATGACTGGGCATCATAGATGACATCAGACTTGGTATTGCGATGAAGTCTGATAAACTGGCCCCTAGGAATGGTCTTAATCAGATGACCTGGATGCTGAGAGCTAGCATGAAGAATTGTATTGCCAGCTGTAGGTTTCCTATAAGTCTTTGTAATAATCCGATTGTCAGTTATATGTAATGTGAGATCTAGAAAATTGATCTCTCTATTATTAAGCTCACCAGTAAACTTATGTCCTAATTCATTAGAGCTAAGGTAAGTCAAGAAATCATCCAATACTATAGAATGATGATGGTTATGTACCACAAATAGCAAATCATCAATATTTCTAACGAAGGACACTATCTGATCCAGCCAGGGGTTAGGGGGGGAGTAAACGTACATTAGCTCCCATCATGCAACAAAAATGTTCGCAAATGTTCGCACGGAGCATCCTCTTCTTACGATGGTCAACGAAGAATGAAGTTTCCATTAAATTACGTCATCCAAGATGGCGTCCCTTACATTCTGATTGGCTGATAGAATTCTATCAGCCAATAGGAATTAAGGGGGGGAAATCCTATTGGCTGGAGCAATCAGCCAATAGGATTGAGCTTTCATCCTATTGGCTGATCCAATCAGTCAATAGGATTGAGCTTGCATTCTATTGGCTATTCTAATCAGCCAATTTTACCCCCTTAATTCCTATTGGCTGATAGAATTCTATCAGCCAATCGGAATGTAAGAGACGCCATCTTGGATGACATCATTTACAGGGAAACTTCATTCTTCTTTGAACATCATAAGAAGAGGATGCTCCACGCCGGATGTCTTGAAGATGGACCCGCTCCGCGCCGGATGGATGAATATAGAAGATGCTGCCTGGATGAAGACTTCTGCCCACTTGGATGAAGACTTCTGCCAGCTTCGATTAGGACTTCTGCCCACTTGGATGATGACTTCTGCTGCCTGGATGAGGATGGATGTCCGGTCTTCAAAAACTGTAAGTGGATCGTCGGGGGTTAGTGTTAGGTTTTTTTAAGGGTTTATTGGGTGGGTTTCATTTTTAGATTAGGGTTTTGGGCAATGTAAAAGAGCTAAATGCCCTTTTCAGGGCAATGCCCATCCAAATGCCCTTTTCAGGGCAATGGGGAGCTTAGGTTTCTTTAGATAGAATTTTATTTGGGGGGTTTGGTTGTGTGGGTAGTGGGTTTTACTGTTGGGTGGTTGTTTGTATTGTTTTTACGGGTAAAAGAGCTGATTTCTTTGGGGCAATGCCCTGCAAAAGGTCATTTTAAGGGCCATTGCCAGTTTATTGTAGGCTAGGGGTTTTTTTTTATTTGGGGGGGGCATTTTTATTTTGATAGGGCTATTAGATTAGGAGTAATTCATTTTTATTTTTGATAATTTCTTTTTTTATTTTGTGTAATTTAGTGTTTATTTTTTTTGGGGAATTTAGATAAATGTATTTTGGTCATTTAATTTATTTAATTTTATTGTAATGTTATGTGTTAGTGTAACTCAGGTTAGGTTTTATTTTACAGGTAACTTTGTATTTATTTTAACTAGGTAGCTAGTAAATAGTTAATAACTATTTACTAACTAGTCTACCTAGTTAAAATAAATACAAACTTACCTGTGAAATAAAAAAAAAACTAAGATAGCTACACTATAACTATTAGTTATATTGTAGCTAGCTTAGGGTTTATTTTACAGGTAAATTTGTATTTAGTTTTAAATAGGAATTATTTAGTTAATAATAGTAAGTTTTATTTAGAATTATTTTAATTATATTAAAGTTAGGGGGTGTTAGGGTTACGTTAGGGTTAGGGTTAGACTTAGGGTTACGTTAGGGGTTAATATATTTATTTAGTGTTAGTGATGTGGGAGGCCAGAGGTTTAGGGGTTAATAAATTTAGTATAGTGGCAGTGGCGACATTGGGGGCAGCAGATTAGGGGTTAATAAATTTATGTAGGTGGCGACGACATTGGGGGCGGCAGATTAGGGGTTAATAAGTGTAATGTAGGTATCGGCGATGTCGGGGGCGGCAGATTAGGGGTGTTTAGATTCAGGGTTTATGTTAGGGTGTTAGGTTTAAACATACATTTTCTTCCCCATAGACATCAATGGGGCTGCGTTACGCTCCGCAATTTCAGGTGTTTTTTAAGCTCCCCATTGATATCTATGGGGAAATCGTGCACGAGCACGTCAAAACACCGCTTGTATTTGGGTACGGTATGGAGCTCAACCCAACCATATCGCCCGCACAAGCCGTTTTTTTGCAAACCTGTAATAGCTATGTTCATCTGAACCTGCACCAGCTGTCTAGCAACTTGGCTGAATAAAGACACTTACTTGCATCAAGTCTCCAGTCTCCGGGTCTCCTATTTCTTCCCCCTGGTGGGATATTTCTTCTTCACTATTCAGCGGATGGGATACCGCTTGTTGGAGCCCCATGACCCTAACCCGACCTCTCAGCGGAGCCGCCTCCATCCTTGACCTAGGATCCGTCATCAAGCGCTGACTCTCAGCGTGCACTCCTGACGTCAGAGAAGGAGACACCATATGGGTATGGCGTGCAACGTGGATGAAGGCATTACCCACAGACGCGACTGGAGGGGTTTCTACCTAGCCACGACCATCTGCAGAAGTTGCCTTTTTAGACACGTCTACGGAACGGTCCGGCACACCAATTTTAAAGGTTACTTACCATTTCTACGCTTTATCTTCACGACTCCGCTGAACTCAGAGGACACCAGCTAAGTATTTATTTTCCTTCACGCTTCAATGTTAACACTTGGTCATATCACATGATACTATCTCAGTGACTTTTCTTTGGGACATTAGCTACCGGCATTATCTGTACATCAGAACACATTGGACACTAGCCCTCCGTTGCAAATTCTTGTAACAAATATTGGACATTGGCTAATAACATTGCCCGCATAGTACAACATAGTGGGCACTTGTCCCTCAACTTTTAATTCTCCATTGGAAAGTGATAACAGAACTTTTCTGATAATTACTTATCTCAATGGCACAATCCTATATTATACTTAGGAACTCTCAATATGTATACAGTATATGGATCTGTTTATGAGATAACACACTGACTGGTTAATGTACTTCTATTATCAATTTGTCGGTATTTATAATATCTATGGGGAAATCGTGCACAAGCAAGTCAAAACACTGCTTGTATTTGGGTGCGGTATGGAGCTCAACCCTACCATATCGCCCGCACAAGCTGTTTTTTTGCAAACCTGTAATAGCAGCGCTATTAAAGGTGAGCAGTGAAAATAACTTGCAAGTTATTAGCGAGCCAGCCATAACGTAAAACTCGTAATCTGGCTGAAAGTCAGCTATTTCACATACAAAAGAACATAAAGGAGCATTTTTTAAAAAAACATTTTTTATACAATCTATACCCACTGCTGGTATAACAAATCACTGGGAAAACATTAAGAGGAAACCAGTTTTACAGTACAGTGTTCCTTCAAAAACCATAAAAACATAAAAAGTGACTCTGAGAGTTGTGGGTGCTACAATAATGGCATCCTCTAGAACAGCAAGGGCGACCTTGGCATTCTAGATGTTTCAGAACTACATTTCCCATGATGCTTTACATGACTTCAGAGTGCCTAAGCATTATGGGAAATGTAGTTCTGAAACATCTGGAGTGCCAAGGTTTGCCATCGCTGTTCTAGAGGATGCCATGTGTATTGTTCTTTTATTCTTATCTCTATGAAAATGTAAAGAGTAGATCATAACTTCCAACATTGACTAGAGGCTTTCTGGGACAGAGAGATGAGGGGGACCTGAGCCCAACAGTGTTTTGAGGGCAGAGGTGCAATAGGATTGGTGAGCCATGGGTGTGTAGTGGGTAGGGCCAGCTGCGCCATGGATAGGGTTGGGCAGAGTTGGGTGAGGGCAGAGGTGCAATAGGATTGGTGAGCCATGGGTGTGTAGTGGGCAGGGCCAGCTGTGCCATGGATAGGGTTGGGCAGAGTTGGGTGAGGGCAGAGGTGCAATAGGATTGGTGAGCCATGGGTGTGTAGTGGGCAGGTCCAGCTGTGCCATGGATAGGGTTGGGCAGAGTTGGGTGAGGGCAGAGGTGCAATACGATTGGCAAGCCATAGGTGTGTAGTGGGCAGGGCCAGCTGTGCCATGGATAGGGTTGGACAGAGTTGGGTATGTCATGTTCGGAGCCTATAAGCCCCTGGAAACTGGGATATAAACATTGACACTGGTTTATCAAAACTTACATTACTAATTTGTTCACTTTTGGCATATTCTGAATATCATCCATTTTTTAGAGCATGTGTTGACCCTTGGCAATTTTTGACCCTTGGCAATTATATGTTTAACCCCTGCTATCCTTGCAAGTCTTGCTAGGACCCTGGTTAATAAGAGCATGAGATTTGAGCAATAGAATGCCGCTTTAATAATGGATGTAGCTACTAAGTCAATACCCTCTGTCTGATAATTAAAACTAAATAACAATTTGCATGTTATGCTCAAAATAAAAAAATATAAAAACAGTTTGAATGTTTATGCAAACGAATAGATCAGTATCAGCTGTGTACGCACTTCTGAATCTGATTAAAATGCTATTATAAATGTTACCCAATAAGCATTGGTAGGAAGTACCTCTCAGTCAATAGCTATTAGTAGGAAGTACATAGCAACTAATGAGCATCAGCCATTAAACATTAGTATGTATTAAAGGGACAACCAAGTCAAAATTAAACTTTCATGATTCAGAGAGAGCAGCAATTTTAAACAACTTTCCAATTTGCTTCCATTATCAAAATGTGCCCGGTCATTTTATATTTACACTTTTTTAGTCACCAGCTCCTACTGAGCATGTGCAAGAATTCACAGAATATACGTATAAGCATTTGTGATTGGATGATGACTGTCACATGATACAGGAGGAGTGGAAATAGACATAACTTTAAAATTTGTCAGAAAAAATCTACTACTCATTTGAAGCTCAAACTAAGTGCTACATTGTCTTTTTCTCACGCATTTGTTGATTGTGCAAATGTATTTTTTTACTGGTCCTTTAACTGTTAACCACTAAGTATTAGTGGGAAGTATTTATCAACCAATAAGGATTAGTAGGAAGTACTTCTTAGCCAAAAAAACATTAGCAGGAGCTTTCAATCAATGAGAATTAGTTGATAGTTCCTCTTACCCAATAAACAATAGTATGGATTAACTATTAGCAAATACGTATTTGTAAATGTGTATTATTTACAAAGATAGATAATCCCTTTATTGCCAATTCCCCAGTTTTGCATAACCAACACAGTTATATTAATACACTTTTTACTTCTGTGATTAACTTGTATCTAAGCCTCTGCAGACTGCCCCTTATTTCAGTTCTTTTAACAGACTTGTATTTAAGCAAATCAGTGCTGACTCATAAATATCTCCACAGGAGTGAGCACAGTGTTATCTATATGGCACACACAAGCTAGCACTATCTAGCTGTGAAAAACTGTCAAAATGCACCAAGATAAGAGGCGGCCTTCAAAGGCTTAGAAATAAGCATATAACCCTACCTAGGTTTAGCTTTAGACAAAAAATACCAGGAAAACTAAGCAAATTTAATGATAAAAGTACATTGTAAAATTGTTTAAAATTACTGTACATGCCCTATCTGAATCCTGAAAGTTTAATTTTGACTAGACTATCCCTTTAAGTACTTTTTTTTTTACTTTCAATAAAATTGTTGATGACCAAATGATGAAGATTAAAATTGTTGTGGCTAAATCAGGAGTACAATTAAATATTACTTTTTCTTATATAAGATTTGCTTTCTTTAAAATTCTGAATATTGGCAATAGCCCAGCATTACTTTGGAAATGCTAACTGTTAATAAACATTCCACAAATAAGAGAGAATAGTTAATCATTTTGTATCAAAACCTCTATGGTTTACAGACCTCAAAACATATTTTTAAATAGAATAATAAATGTTTTAAGAAACAAAAATGTACAAATAGCCAATCTTTGACAGACTGACAAACGAGCAATTTAAGAGCCTAAATGTCACAACACAATTTAGCTTTTACTTTGTATGTAAACCTTTCTACCATAATGTAAAATTGATTTTGCATTAATTAATCAATAACCTGCCACTCTCCGAGTAATATTCAGCTGTATCTCTTAAATGGTATTTCCACATATGCCTATAAATGAAACACGCAAAGGGAACAATGTATCAGTCTCAGAATATAAACGCTGCGCCACATGTCAGTAACAAAGCTCAGAATCATACACTGTGGTTTAATACTACAACTCCAACGAACATGCTGGTTTCAGTTTTCTGACGTGTTTCTGGAGAGCTTTATTTTCAACTATCTTTCTATTTTTATATCACAGCCTATTACTTCATATGTATATTTCTATTGCTTAAAGGGACACTAAACCCATTTCATGATTCAGATAGAGCGTGCAATTTTAAGCAACTTTCTAATTGACTCCTGTTATCAAATTTTCTTCATTCTATTAGTATTTTTATTTGAAAAGCAAGAAAGTAAGCTTAGGAGCTGGCGCATTTTTAGTTCAGAACCTGGGTAGCGCTTGCTGATTGGTGACTAAATTTAGCTATCAATCAGCAAGCGCAACCCAAGGTGCTGAACAAAATATGGTCTGGTTCCGAAACATAGATTCCTCCTTTTTCAAATAAAGATAGCAAGAGAACAAAGAAAAAATTATAAAAGGACTAAATTAGAAAGTTGCTTAAAATTGCATGCTCTATCTGAATCATGAAAGAAAAAAAATGGGTTTAGTGTCCCTTTTAAAGGCAGTTGTCCGTGCTTCTCATATATTCAACATATTTTTTTCCATATGGGCTGCACTGTGCTATTTTGACAATAATAGACCATCATCAAATATGACAGTGACTGGATAAAGTGGGATAAATGGAAAGCTTTTCCAACCAATGAGAAGAGCTGGCAAATGAATTTGCAAAACATTTTGAAATAAAAAAAATTAAAAAAACACAATCTTGTTAAAGGGACAGCCTACACCAGAATTTTTATTGTTTTAAAAGATAGATAATCCCTTTATTATCCATTCCCAAGTTTTGCATAACCACCACAGTTATAATAGTATACTTTTAACCTCTGTGATTATCTTGTGTCTAGGCCTCTGCAAACTGCCACTTTATTTCAGTTCTTTTGACAGACTTGCAGTTTAGCCAATCAGTGCCTGCTCCCAGATAACTTCAAGTGCATGAGCACAGTGTTATCTATATGAAATACGTGAACTAACACCCTCTAGTGGTGAAAAACTGTTAAAATGCATTCTGAAAAGAGGTGGCCTTCAAGGTCTAAGAAATTAGCATATGAACCTCCTAGGTTAAGCTTTCAACTAAGAATACCAAGAGAACAAAGCAAAATTGGTGATAAAAGTAAATTGGAAAATTGTTTAAAATGACATGCTCTATCTGAATCATGAAAGTTTATTTTGGCCTAGACTGTCCCTTTAAATACATTCGATTTGAATTCAAATTTTATAAGAAAAAAAAAGGTGTAATTGAGGATTTTCAAGAAGATTTTATGTAAAGAGACCTTCATGGAAGCAAAAAAAGAGACCTTCCTGATTCTGCAGGATCCTCCTTGGTGAGAGATTTTCCTGCATCATCTTTTGCTTTTTAGGGACTGTACAGCTTTTCCCAGGACAAACCAAATCCAATTATGGCACACGTGACCCCTTCCATTCATCGTGGCCATGCCCACAAAACACTGGTATTGAGTGGCAAAGCCTCTGCAAAATAATTGGAGATACATGCCATTTAATTAAATAAGTATTGATGATAACTGTCTAATAGGTTTCAATGCAGGTTTTCCACTTAGCCTATAATATTAATTCATATCATATTATTTTGTCTAAAGTTATCATGAACATGTTTTAACATCAAACACATCATTTCTATTATAAATGAACGTTAAGGTGATGATGTTAAAGTGTCATAGTTTAAAAATATAAATTGATGTTAAACAAATAACATCAGATATAAGGGAAATTGTTTGGTTTGCATAGAATTAGTTAGTACCATTTCCCATCAAATGGGTGTCTACTCTTACACCACAAACCTCTCCTAGATGAAGAAGGAAAGGGAATAATATAAAAAAATCAGTTTTTATATAATCAAAACAAACCTGGTTCCTCAAAAAATTCAACTAACAAACTATGGAGTCAATCACAATCTATCAGATATGGGCTCTCGAAATTGATTTTTTTCGTACCAGCCAATCTTGGAGCCAAATTTCTAGAGTGATCACAATGCTATATCATATGTTTATTGAAAACCCACTGCCAGAAACGAGATTTCAACAGAAAAACTCACAAAAAGGACTTTTCGAGTGTTTTACTGCCTGTTTTAAAAATAGAAACTGGGAGGTCTCCCCAAACTGACACATACACTCCTCTTAAAGGGACATGAAACCCAAAATTTTCCGTTCATGATTCAGATAGAGAATACAATTTTAAAAACTTTCCAATTTACTTCTATTATTTAATTTGCTTCCTTCTCTTGTTATCCTTTGCTGAAAGGTTTATCTAGGCAAGCTCATGAGCAGCAGAGAACCTAGGTACTAGCTGTTGATTGGTGGCTGCATATATATATATCAATTTTGATTAGCTCGCCCATGAGTTCAGTTAGAAACCATTAGTGCATTGCTGCTTCTTCACCAAATGATACCAAGAGAATGAAACAAATGAGATAATTGAAGTAAATTAGAAAGTTGTTTTAAAATTGCATTCTCTATCTGAATCATGAAAGAAAAAATTTGGGTTACCATGTATCTTTAAGGTTACAGCAAGTTCACTCGGCAAGGAAAATAATCATTTATATGTGTAACATTCTCCTTTTGTTATCACAAGACACCCTAAACACTAAGGGGCTGATTTAACAACCCCCGAATCTGGCCATCTCGACCTGTTTCTGCGCGAGCCTTCAGGCTCTCCGTAAACAGGAGTTAAGAAGCCGCGGTCTTAAAACCTCTGCTCCTTAACTAGATCCACAGCCTCTGAGCAGCGTACAGCTATCAACCCAATCCTATATTATTGGGTTGATTGACACCCCCTGCTAGCGGCTGATTGGCCGCAAATAAGCAGGGGGCAGGAATGCACAAGCAGTTCACCAGAACTGCTTGTGCAATGCTGAATGCGGACAGCGTATGCTGCCCGCATTCAGCGGTGTCTGGCAGACATGATACGCTGCAGCGTATCATGTCCGCTAGGCAATAATAAATCGGCCCCTCAGAATCCATATGAATGCAATAGGTATCTTGGCAGGATGGACAGACTTCTATAGGCACTTCAGGACTTGATTGTATTTCTCACAGTGATTTGATTGTCACAGACAATACAGGTGTTATTACAATTGTTTTTTTACAGGAGATTGCATAATTGCGGTTTTCATAGTTACCCATATGCATTTCCATCCGCACCACTGGTAACCCATCTAAATGCATCTTTTAGGTTATCTGGATGGCCAGATTGTGCACTGTCTTTCTATTGGTATATGGGCTTTTGACAACTGTGTTTGTTAAAGGCTCGGGTCCATTTTTGCATGAACTGTACACAAAATGGCGGATATGAGTTTTTATGCAAAATACATAATTATTTACAGTTTTTTTCTTTTAAACTTTAAATTTTTACCCCACTTCCTTGCTGCTTAGTATCTTTCTAAGAGACCCTTAAACCTTATTGTGCAATCATGAATTGTTTTTTATAGAAGACTAGCCTCCATGCACGCTTGCATGCATGCAAGTCCAAACTAGTTCAAGGCAGTGTATATATTATTGAACTGTCACCAATGCTTGTTCCAAATTACAAGTTCAATATTATGGACTTGATTACAAGGCAATTTTGAAATATTGTGGGGGCATTAATTTACGGTAATTTGCATGTGTATTACAAGTTGAAAGTAAATGCGTTCACTCAATCGCAATCAAATTTAATGCACATCAGGTTATTGGGACTGAACACCTCCCATAAAGGGTTAGGGATAAAATTAAAGTTTCACCAAACACAGCATAAATACAGGGACAGTCTACACCAGAATTTTTATTGTTTAGAAATATAGATAAATCCCTTTATTACCCATTTCCTAGTTTTGCATAACCAACAGTTATATTAATATACCTTTTACCTCTGTTTTTACCTTGTATCAAAGCCTCTGCAAACTGCCCCATTATTTCAGTTCTTTTGACAGACTTGCATTTTAGCCAACTCCTAGGTAACTGCACATGCATGAGCACAATGTTATCTATATGACATGCATGAACTAACACCATCTAGTGGTGAAAAACTGTCAAAATGCATTCAGAGAAGAGGCGGCCTTCAAGGTCTAAGAAATTAGAATATAACCTCCTAGGTTCAGCTTTCAACTAAGAATACCAACAGAACAATGCAAAATTGGTGATAAAAGTAAATTGGAAAGTTGTTTAAAATTACATGCCCTATTTGAATAATGAAAGTTTATTTTGGACTAGAGTGTCCCTTTAAAATAAACAGTTACACTCATATAAACACTATCTGATAAAAAATATTTATAAATGCCCCTTTAACAAACTCTGGAGAGCCCACTAACCAGATCCTATTCTTGCCAGAGCCTTGGACGCTCTAACAGGAGCGGTAATCCTGCACTCCAGAACACTTTAAGATAAGTATTGTAGCTACACTTTTCACTTGTAGTTTGAAACATTTACATTTGTTTTAATGAAAACTAATGTAAATATTTCATTCAAATTCAGTATTTGTTTTGTTTTAAAAGAAACGAATACTAAATATCGCAGCCACCTAATATTAGGGGAAACGAATTTCCTTGAGTATTCGGAATGAAAATATTGTCAGAAACAAAAATTTCTTGGCTACACTTCTCTAGTAATTATTATAGATACTTTAAAATATACATATACATTCTATAGAGTTTTTTAGACTATTTTAGAACATCTATAATAATTATTTACATTAATTAATATTTTAATTTTTTTTCTATTTAATGACATTACGCGCCTTAAGATAACTAATTCTTCAGACCTAAAGGGCTCCATGTACTAAGCCGTCAATTCATCCGTCATTGTAGACGCGGATAAACTCGCCGTTACTCGCCGCGGGCGAAATGGTGTCCGCTGTCGCTATGTACTAATATTCCCCCAATAAATAGACAAGTCTAGCCCGCCGTGAGCAGTTGCGGATTGTTGATAAATTTGACGCCTCGCTCGCCGCGACTAAGCTGATGGTACTTAACTTTCAGTTGAATTGTCTGGCCAATTATTAACACGTGACATGCAAGGTGTCACGAACATCATAGTAGTCGCGGGAATAGAATTTTGCTCCTATAAAAGTTCAACTTATCTAAACAACTTTATTATTGTTCAAAATTTTTTGAAGAGTGATAACAGAGCGTTATTTTTGTAATATTTATTTACAATTTGGATATGGCTTCATCTGGATCTGATAATATATAAATATTAATATAAAAATAATTATAAAGATTGACAACTAACAATACAAATTTAAATAGATTACTCTTTAATTACAGTCGACAAATTGGGCGCAATTTATGTACATGGAAATGAGACACAAATTAGACGCCAGTTATGCTGTAAGTACAATGCTGATATTACTGCCTTTTATATATGTCTAGACTGGCGTCTAGATTGACTTTCCTATTGTTTTGTACCTTGCCCGCCACCTAAAAGGTGGCGAGGCAAAAATAGCGAGGTGGGAGCGGAAATTGTAGCGAGCGGACAAATAGATTTTTTAGTACATTCGTCTTTTGGCGAGTTGGTGGTCAAATGTGTCTAATTACAGTGAAAAATGGAGCGGTAGCGAGGTTTGGCGGATAAGTACGCTCGCAATTTTAAAGATGCGAGTTTTAACATAATTGACGGCTTTGTACATATCAGTTTGCGAGTTTTGACGCGAGATTTGTTGCGGGTAGCTCGCTGACTGCTTAGTACATGGAGCCCAAAGTGTGCAAAACAAAGTGAGTTGTGAATATTTTACATTCCTATGTTCTTCACATAGTACTTTTTAAAAATATATATATTTCTATAAATATCTCTGATTATATTAATGTAAAATATAAATCTATACCTAAATATCTAAATGAATAGATATACAGGTATAGATATATACATATATATATATATATATATATATATATATATATACATATATATATATATATATATATATATATATATATATCTGGGCTGCACTGTGCTATTTATAGGAATATCTATTTAAAATAAAAATACAATTTTCCTGTATGTGAACCCTATCGGGTTAGCATATGAGGGATATGTGTTAGTTTTTACTTCTGCACTCTCTATTGCAGTCTATGTGGAGAATAAGTTAGCACAGTTGAATTTGAAGTCCTTTAGTTAGCTTACATCGGATTTAGCTTGCACGTAAAAAAAAAAATTCCACTTGTAATACACACGCTAACCAACACGTGCAACATCTTTACTTCTGGCAGTGTTATTACTCAAACAATAATCTGGCCCTATATTCACTGTGGTGAATGAGTTTGGACTTAATGTGCATAAAGTTTTTTTATGGAACTAGGCCATAGTCCAAGTATGCATTAGACTTTCTTAGTTAAAAAAACAAAGACTAGAGAGGTCGGAGCTAGCTTTAAGATGGAGAAGACGTGTATCGGCATAGCTCCGTTAGTGATTTTAATATAACTTACTAAATTGTGCACACAACTTGAAGTTCAGCACCAGATGATTTGGGACCAGGTGGAACGTTTACAGAGATTAACTGTTTTACCGAAAACGGTATACGCT
The DNA here is from genome assembly GCF_027579735.1 of Bombina bombina. Classification (NCBI taxonomy): domain Eukaryota; kingdom Metazoa; phylum Chordata; class Amphibia; order Anura; family Bombinatoridae; genus Bombina; species Bombina bombina. The sequence goes on along the minus strand of NC_069500.1, from coordinate 63,618,712 downwards.
CAAACAACACCTCGGCAAACAAGGAAATTTGACAAGGCCTACCACAGCTCAGGACAACTACATCAGCCGGAGGGTCGGGGATCCGCTCTGAGCTAGGTGGCTTCAATGCCATCCCGGAGTTGAGGTGCACACCAAAAGTCGATTTAAGACATTCACAGAGGGCCTAATACTGAGTGTGCGGACGCCATTAAACAGAACCGGCCTATTATTGCACAATAACATAACACGCTTACAAGAGATTATTACCTGCAGCTGTGACAAACGTAACTACCAAAGAAAGGCCCCACGAGGCAATTATTGACCGAACATCATCTCCACATGGTCGATCACGATAAGAGATAAAACAAGTGGACAAAATGTATTCTCCAGCATATAGAATATAAACTAAAGAAGAGAGATCCTCAGGATTAAAAGACGGCAACGGTAGGTTGCATACTATCTCCGCAGACCGTAAACGCTGCTAACACCTTTAGCACTGTATTTGCCCTGCTGCGGCCTGGTGGACACTAGATATTTGCCAACTATAGAAATATCACACCACAGAAACGGCACTTTCCAGAGTGGTATACGCCCTTTTTTAATCCCATATTATCACTGCTTATAGTGAAGTAACTCTACTGAAGACATAGAGGCCTATTTATGAAATGTCTATCAGACCTGATCAGTGCGGATCAGGTCCGACAGACATCGCTGAATGCGGAGAGCAATACGCTCTCCGTATTCAGCATTGCAGACTCGCGGCCGCCATCAGGTGGGTGTACTCGTACTCGATCGGGTTGAATTCTGGCGATTCTTGTCTGCCTCATCAGAGCAGGCGGACAGGGATATGGAGCAGCGGTCTGTAGACCGCTGCTTCATAACTGCTGTTTCTGACGAGCCTGCAGGCTCGCCAGAAACACGGGGCGTCAAGCTCCATTCGGAGCTTGTTAGATAGGCCCCATAAACTGAAAAACTGTCTGAGATATTCAATCAGGACTGTGGATAGATTGCTCTCTGGTAACAGACTTTTCACAGTGACTAAACTATATTGGATGACATAAACATGTATACTTAGTTGGTACAACTAGGTGATGATCGCCTTAACCCTAGTCCTTGAAGGCATACAAAATTGCATAATGTTAACCTCACGCTGCTTATGTGACAACTAAAACTCGCTCTTTGAATAATAGGCCTGGACTGAATAGGAACAATTGCATTATTTTAATAATAATATGCTATGTTGAATGCATATGCTGACATAATATAAAAGTTTTTGCTGCATCCTGAGCCCTGTTATTTTTTAGCTATTTTTATCAAACATACTATTCTCCTACTATAACAGTAAACGTAGTAGTTTTGAGACATTTCCAAATACATAATGAAAGCAAGAAATCAGTCAGTAAAAGACTGCCTCAACAATGCACAAAACAAGAAAAAAAAACTGCAAGAAAATTCACATTCAGAACAAGACATGGAAGAAGCAGGAGAAGTACCAAATCCTCCAGCAGAATCAATTCAAAGCTCAACACATGAAGACTTAATCAAGCAGATTAAAGTGATCTTTCAGGAGGAATTGAAATCAGCAATAGGAGATCTCTGGAAAGATATCCTAGAAAAAGGAAAGAGAACAGCTGAAATTGAAGACAAATTGGAGGAAGTAGGGGGAGAAATACCAAACTTACAACAAGAACATATTACACAACTTGAAATCCAGTTGGAAGACTTAGAAAATAGGTCAAGAAGATCGAATCTAAGTGTGCGGAACCTTCCAAAAACCTATACTGATTTAGATAACACCCTTCTGAAGCTTTTCAAGCAATTACTTCCCGATACAGAACAATCCTTTTACTTAATGGACAGGGCCCACTGGGCTTTAAATAAATCATCTACTTCTACAGCAATTCGAGATGTAATAATAAAAATGCATTATTATTCTACAAAAGAACAACTACTACAAGCAGCAAGAAAAACCCAACAATTGGAATTTGAGGGAACTAAGATTCAAATTTTTCTGATCTCTGCCCCCTCACTTTGAGGAAAGAGAAGAGATATGAAGCCAATAATTGTGGCACTAATAAAAGCTGATATCCAATATTGATGAAATTTTCCTTTTCAGAATGACCTTTACACATAACAAACTTTCCTACTCATGTGCTTCAGTGAATGAAGGAAGGAAATTATTACAAAAGCTATATATAGCTTTTGAAGAACCAAAAGAACCCTTACCACAACGTCGCTCATGGACACCAGAAGGCAAATCTAAAGGCTTTCATACCCCTAAAGCTAACACTAATTATGGAGCGGCAATACGGAGGGAGGAAGAGACTTGGACGGTAAATGTATGACAGCCAAATATACTCTATAATTGAGTATCCTGCTATAATGATATTGAAAGTTTCTATGGTTTAAAGTTTATATATATATATTGCTTCTAAGAATATTGTTATATTATTGATGTAGAAGAACAATTTAATTATTATGTTTACACTTAACATTCACAAGTTATATTAACAATGATCAGGTTTAGTAATGAGTTATAGTCCTGATCCTTATTATACTCAGGAGGGTTCAAATGGTTATTTATTTGATATGTAATTACCCTTTGTGCTACCCCTCCTTACCAGTTTGAAATATATAGGCTAGGCCTAAGTAATATATTAATAATAGTTATAGTAATAATAGTTCATATTATTAGATAGTACTATTGTTGCAATATTGCAGTGTGATTTAAAGTGAAAGTCAATCCTAGCATTTTACAAACGCTAGGATTGACTATTGAAACAAATAAAGGGGACTTTCATTTATGAAGTATAAGATACTTCATGAGAAAGCTCCTTTTTTTTTACTTAAAGGGACACTGAACCCAAATTTGTTCTTTCGTTATTTAGATAGAGCATGAAATTTTAAGCAACTTTCTAATTTACTCCTATTATGAAATTTTCTTAATTCTCTTGGTATCTTTATTTGAAATGCAAGAATGTAAGTTTAGATGCTGGCCCATTTTTGGTGAACAACCAATTCATCCACCAATAAAAAAGTGCTGTCCAGAGTTTTGAACCCCAAAAAAAGCTTAGATGCCTTCTTTTTCAAATAAAGATAGCAAGAGAGCAATGAACAATTGATAATAGGAGTAAATTAGAAAGTTGCTTAAAATTGCATGCTCTATCTGAATCACAAAAGAAAAAAATTGGGTTCAGTGTCCCTTTAATCGATCGCTGTTCTTAATTGCTACAGTAGCCCACGGCTAAAAAACTATTTTGCTAAGAGGTGACGTTCTCACCTCTTAGCTAATAGCCGTGCGGTAAATCCGGCTCCCATGGGTGTCAAGCCGGATTTACCGCACGGCTATTGGCTAAGAGTTGAAAATATCACCTCTTAGCAAAAAACATTTTTAGCCGCGGGCTGCCGTAGCAGCTAAGAACGGCGATCGATTGAAACAAATAAAGGAGCTTTCTACATGAAGTATCTTATACTTCATGAATGAAAGTCCACTTTATTTGTTTCATTAGTCAATTCTAGTGTTTGTAAAACGCTAGGATTGACTTTTACTTTAATAATTCTTGGATTAAAAGGGAAGACACTGATAATGAAGAACTTCCCTGTATGGTTACAATTATTATACAATGAATGTATTAATGCAATAATCATATTTCACTTGATTACATTGTTTTTGTTTTTTGTTATTTTTATTTATCCTGCTTTTCCTTTTCTTCTCTGCTTTTTTCTATTTCTATATCAGTTACTGATAGCTGTGGTTCCAGGCTGCTTAAATCCTAATGGCTGCTTAAATCCTATTGGCTGATTTGAACAGCCAATAGGATTTTAGCAGCTCTAATTTCTATTGGCTGATTCAAATTTTGAAACGGCTCCCTTGCATTGAAGATTCAGTGTACGGCGGCGACCGTATGAAGAGGATGCTCCGTGCCGGATGTCTTCAGGATGGACCCACTCCGTGCCGCCGGGATCAAGATAGAAGATGCCGCCTGGATGAAGATTGAAGAGGCTGCCTGGATGAAGACTTCTCGCCACCTGGATGAAGATCGTTCAAGCGGGACTTCAAAAACTTTAAGTGGATCTTCAGGGTTAGTGTTAGGTTTTTTTTAAGGGTTTTTTGGGAGGGTTTTTATTTTAGATTAGGGTTTGGGCATGTAAAAGAGCTAAATGCCCTGTGGGTTTGGGGGGGTGGGGGGGTGGGAGTTTGTAATGTTAGTGGTTGTTTGTAATTTTTTTTTTTTCTTCAGAAAAAGAGCTGATATCTTTAGGGCAATGCCCTACAAAAGGCCCTATTAAGGGCCATTGATAGTTTATTCTAGATTAGGTTTTTTATTTTGGGGTGTTTTTTTTTAAAATGGGTATTAGAATAGGAATAATTTTTATTATTTTTGATAATTAGTTTTTTATTTTGTGTAATGTATTTTTTTGTTTTGGGGTGGGTTTTTATTTTTAGATTAGGGCTCGGGCATCAAAAGAGCTAAATGCCCTTTTAAGGGCAATGCCCATACAAATGCCCTTTTCATGTCAATGGGTAGATTAGATTTTACTTTCTTTTTATTTTGTGGGGTTGGGGGTTTTTGTAGCAAAATAGCTGTTAACTTTAGGGCAATGCCCTACAAAAGGTCCTTTTAAGGGCCCTTGGTAGTTTGGGGGGTGGGGGTTTGTATACTGTTGGGGGGTGTTTGTTTTGTAGCAAAGGAGCTTTTAACTTTAGGGCAATGTCCTACAAAAGGCCCCTTTAAGGGCCCTTGGTAGTTTATTCTAGATTGGCTTTTTTATTTTGGGGTGTTTTTTTTTTTTTTTTTTAAAGGGTATTAGAATAGGAATAATTTGTTTTTGGATAATTTCTTCTTTTTTTGTAATGGTAGGTTTTTTTATTTTTTGTAATTTTAGGTTTTAGTGTACGGTAGCTTAGGAATTATTTCACAGGTAAATATGTATTTATTTTAACTAGGTAGTTAGTAAACAGAGCCGGTGTTTGCATATAGGCAGACTAGGCATTTGCCTTAGGGTGCGACCGTAGGGGGGCGCAAATTTTCAACATCTGAAAAAAAAAAAATTTTTTTTTTTTATACACTTCCTCTGGCCCTGCGCTGGTAACAGCTTATCACTTATAATTTATTTTTATTTTTTTAAATTGCCCTTCATTGTTAACATATATATATTTTTTAAATGCCAGGTTTTTTTTTAAGTTCCCCTTCAACTCAGGAGATGGTGAAGGCTGCAAGTAGCTGATTGATTGGAGGTTTACTCTGTAATCCTCCAATCACTCAGCTCCTTGCATAAATAAGAGGGCGGAGGCTGCAGGTAGACTAGGCTGAGAGCAGAGCAAGAGTTAAAGGGACAGTAAACCATAAAAATAATGTTATATAATTCTGCACATAGTGCAGAATTAAATAACATTATATTAGCGCAATCTTTATAAAACATCATTTCCCCTTTGAATTTTAAAAAATAACTGCTGTTTTACAGACCCGCTCTCTGTGATCTTCTGAGCGGGTCTGTTTTTTCAAACAGCGCATCGGGCCAGCTGTATAGTCAGAGCAGGAGCGAGCTGCACTTAGTGCTATGGCGCGGTCGGGCCGGGCTGTGACTATACAGCTGGCCTGATGTGCTGTTTGAAAAAAACAGACCCACTCAGAAGAGAGCGGGTCTGTAAAACAGCAGTTATTTTTTAAAATTCAAAGGGGAAATTATGTTTTATAAAGATTGCGCTAATATAATGTTATATAATTCTGCACTATGTGCAGAATTATATAACATTATTTTTATGGTTTACTGTCCCTTTAAGTGAACAAGGTGAGGACCGGTCCAGGCAGCTCTTGACAGGGGGCGACATTCACACCCCAGCGCCAGCGTCCCCTTCTGCCCTATTGCCCATAAAGATAGGTCCGTTGAGCAGAGCAGTAGCTAAAGCAAAGAGCTGTATGAATGGCACACTGCTAAATTAAGGATGTTACTTCGTGAGTGTGTGTGTGTGAGGGGAACATCACTGTGAGGCCGGAGTAGCTGATGACTTGCCAGTGGGAGTGTGCGACGGTGATTCATTTACAGGGAGGTCATCCCATGCTGCATGTTCCAACTTCCTGGTGAGTTCTCTTCGTGTGGAATGTAAAATAATTTGTCTTCTCTTTGATTGCTTGTCAGGTCATGAACCTTCTTCTTGTCAGTCCCAGTAAGTGTATACATTAACTCTGTAATCTCTGTTACTCCTGTAACTGTTATCGATAACCATCCTCTGTGAGTGTATTTAGTTGTGGGGAGAACACAGAAGGGGGTCAAGGATTAAAAAGCTGTGAACATAAACTTTAATGCAAATTTACATGACAGACTGTGTTTTATTATGCTGTTGATCTTCAATTCATGAATCCTGAATTGTAATATGTATTATTTAGTAAAGTGTGTGTGTTTATCAATGTGTGTCTGTGTATAGTTTCTGTGTGTGTGTATGTATATTGTATGCCTGTGTATGTGTTGCATGCCTGTGTGTGTATGTGTTGTGTATATGTGTTGCAATTGCATGCTTGTGTATGTGCTGCATGCCTGTGTATGTGTTGTGTATATGTGCTGTGTGTATGTGTTGCTGCCTGTGTATGTGTTGCATGCCTGTGTATGTGTTGTATGCCTGTGTATATGTGTTGTGTGTATGTGTTGTGTGTATGCGTTGTGTGTATGTGTTGTATGGCTGTGTTGCATGCCTGTGTGTATGTGTTGTATGGCTGTGTTGCATGCCTGTGTGTATGTGTTGTATGGCTGTGTTACATGCCTGTGTGTGTGTTGTATGGCTGTGTGTTTGTGTATCTGGTAGTGTGTGTGTCTGTTAATGTGTGGTCTATGTATATCTGTGTGTGTGTGCCTATGTATAGTGTATGATCTTTTAAAGTTGCCTTGCTGAATTACTAATATTTTATAGATGATTAATTTTATAAATTTATTCATTTTGCAGATATTTTACCACTATCTGGTTTAATATAAAAAAACTATTTTTGTGTTAGTCTTAAGAAGTTGGAGTTGAAACCAAGTAATTTTTTTTTTTAATTTTTTTTTTTTTAGTATAAATGTCTTTGCGTGTGTTTATATGTATAAAGCAGGGTATGCATACACTGTTTTTCACTAATTATATTTGATTTAATAAATGTGTTCTGATTGAAGACCAGCAAGTGCAGTCTCTGCTTCATATGAATAAATAGTCTAATCTGTTGTCTTATATGGATATATAACTGACAAATACTGCAGACCCATGAGTCTGACTTGAAATATAGTATGGGCATAAAAGTGAGAGGACAGTGACATGGCTTAGCCTTAGCGCATAAATAGAGCAACTTTTATTTTTCTAACTCAACTTTTTCTAACTCAACTTTTTCTAAAACGTTAGTTTTTCCCCATAGACATCAATGGGGCTGCGTTGCGGAGCTTTTCATTCCGTGATCGCAGGTGTTAGACTTTTTTTCTGGCCCGCTCTCCCCATTGATGTCTATGGGGGAAGCGTGCACGAGCACGTCAAAACAGTGCTTGTTTTTTTGTGTGGTATGAAACTTAAAAGCACCATATCGCAAGCACAAGCTAGGTTTTGAAATACTTGTAATGACAGCGCTATAGAGGGTAAAATAACGCAACTTTTCTTGCGTTCGTTAATTTCCCTATAGGTTGCATAACTGGTAATCTAGCTGTAAAAGAGCAAAATGCAAATATGAAAGTTGTTGTTAAGTCTCATGTATTTTTTTTTTTCTTTTTTCTCTTTTTTGTTTTTCCAATATAAGGATATACTGTGTATGAAAATATTACTGTAAAGGAAAGGAAAGGGAAAGAAAAAACACATTGTTAAATGTAAAAGCTAATTCAATCTTTGTTTAGAGTGAAACATGTATATTTGTATCATTTTACCAATGCCAATAAAAACCAATAAAAGCAGTTTCAATAAAAAAAATAAAAGATCATTCTAGAAGAAGAAGCCTGAAAATCTATTAGAATAATTGATGCCCATTATTTTACTTATGCGAATCGACCTGATAAATTCCTAGCGAGGAAATTGAAAAATATTAACCAGCAATCCTCAATTCCACAATTAAGAACACCACAGGGTAATGTTATTACTAATCCCAAAGTTATTGCAAATTCATTTGCAAACTTCTATCAAAAATTATATCACATACCCATGCCTGGTAATAAGGAGCAGAGAACAGCCACAATAACTGAATTTCTATCAGAATGTAATTTGCCTGTAATAAATTCTGAAGCTTTAGATAAATTGAATGCCCAAATAACTGCTATAGAAGTAGGCTTGGCTATAAAAAATCTAAAACCCTCTAAAGCCCCTGGGCCAGATAGTTTTCCAGGGAATTTTTAAAAGAAATACCTCAATTAGCTATTTCATTTAATTTCATTTAATCACATTATGCAAGGAGGAGACGTTCCACCAGATCTTTTTATGGTCAGGATCTCAGTAATACCCAAGCCAGGTAAAGATAGATTATCATGCGTGAATTACAGACCGATTTTGTTAATTAACAAGGATATGAAATTGTTCACAAAATTTTTAGCTATGAGATTGAATACAATTATGCCCCAATTAATAGCAATTGATCAGGTAGAATTTATTAGAGGAAGAGAAGCCCATGATAACATAAGAAGAGTATTGGATTTAATAGACTTTACCACTCTCAAAAGAATGCCTTCTCTGTTCCTATCTCTGGATGCAGAAAAAAGCATTTGAAAAAATAGCATGGGATTATATGTTCCAGGTTTCACAAGGATTTGGAATTCATGGTGACTTCCTTAAAGCTTATATACAGTACCGTCCGCTTTTGTATGAGTGGCAGGCTATCAATCACAAACTATAGCGATCAAAAATGGAACAAGGCAGGGGTGTCCTTTGTCACCTATGTTATTTTCACTTAGCATCGAACCGTTAGCAGACCATATAAGAACAGCTCCAGATATTGCCAGTATTCGAGTAGGTAAAACAGAACACAAATTAGCATTATTTGCGGATGATGTAGTCTTAATAATTATCAAACTGTTATTATCTGGATATAAATTGAATAACGATTAGTGTGAAGCCATAGAAACTAACCTACCAGACCATACTAAAATATTATTAGCAATTAATTTTGATTTTAAGTGGGCAGAAAATACAATCAAATACCTAGGTGTAGATAATCCCAATAAGATAGAACATCTATATAAATATAACTACACTCCCATAATATATAAGATTCAAACGGCTAGATTACGAGTTTTGGATTATGAGTAAAAAAGCAGCGTTAAGGCTCATAATACTGCTTTTTCACTACCGCTGCTATTACGAGTCTTGTAGGTACAGCTGTCCCGCACACTTTTTTTGCCTTCCCACAAATCTACTTACGCAATTTGCGTATAGTCTTTTTTCAATGAGACGTCCATAGTGCCGGTATTACAAGCTTTTTTTTTAGGCCAAAAAGTGAGCGGTACAGTCTATCCCGCAAGATTCGTAACGCATTCTAAAGTCAGTAGTTATGAGTTTTACACTACAAAGCCGTAGCATAAAACTCATAACTAAAGTACACTTTATGTATAAAACTCATAACTAAAGTACACTTTGTGGGTGTTAGTGTACTAAAGTACACTAACACCCATAAACTACTTATTAACCCCTAAACTGAGGCCCTCCCACATCGCAAACACTAAAATAAAATTATTAACCCCTAATCTGCCGCTCCGGACATCGCCACCACTAGAATAAACATATTAACCCCTAAACCGCCGCTTTCCCACCTCGCAAACACTAGTTAAATATTATTAACCCATAATCTGCTGTCCCTAACATCGCCACCACATACCTATATTTATTAACCCTTAATCTGCCACTATATTATATTTATTAACCCCTAAACCTAAGTCTAACCCTAACACCCCCTAACTTAAATATAATTAAAATAAATCTAATTAAAACCTACAATTAATAACTAAATAATTCCTATTTAAAACTAAATACTTACCTGTAATATAAACCCTAAGCTAGCTACAATATAACTAATAGTTACATTGTATCTAGCTTAGGGTTTATTTTTATTTTACAGGCAAGTTTGTATTCATTTTAACTAGGTAGAATAGTTACTAAATAGTTATTAACTATTTACTAACTACCTAGCTAAAATAAATACAAATTTACCTGTAAAATAAAACCTAACATAAAAAAATAAAACCTAAGTTACACTAACACCTAACACTACACTAAAATTAAATAAATTACCTAAATTAAATAAAATTAAATAAATTAAATACAATTACCTAAATTACAAAAAAACCCCACTAAATTACACAAAATAAAAAAAAAATTACAAGATATTTAAACTAATTACAACTAATCTAATAGCCCTATCAAAATAAAAAAGCACCCCCCCCCAAAATAAAAAAAACCCTAGCCTAAACTAAACTACCAATAACCCTTAAAAGGGCCTTTTGCGGGGCATTGCCCCAAAGAAATCAGCTCTTTTACCTGAAAAAAATACAAACAACCCCCCCAACAGTAAAACCCACCACCCACACAACCAACCCCCCCCCCCAAAAAAAAAAAACAACTAAAAAACCTAAGCTCCCCATTGCCCTGAAAAGGGCATTTGGATGGGCATTGCCCTTAAAAGGGCATTTAGCTCTATTGCACCCAAATCCTAACCTAAAAATAAAACCTACCCAATAAACCCTTAAAAAAACCTAACACTAACCCCCTGAAGATCCACTTACAGTTTTGAAGATCCGACATCCATCCTCAATGAAGCCGGGAGAAGTCCTCATTGAAGCAGCAAGAAGTCCTCAACGAAGACGGGAGAAGTCTTCATCCGAGCCGGGAGAAGTGGTCCTCCAGATGGGCAAAAGTCTTCATCCAGATGGCATCTTCTATCTTCATCCATCCAGAGCGGAGCGGGTCCATCTTCAAGTCATCCAGCGCGGAGCATCCTCTTCCGTTGACAGCTAACGACGAATGAAGGTTCCTTTAAATTACGTCATCCAAGATGGCGTCACTTGAGTTCCGATTGGCTTATAGAATTCTATCAGCCAATCGGAATTACGGTTGAAAAAATCCTATTGGCTGAAGTTCAATCCTATTGGCTGATTGCATCAGCCAATAGGATTTTTTTAAACCTTAATTCCAATTGACTGATAGAATTCTATCAGCCAATAGGAATCTAAGGGATGCCATCTTGGATGATATCAATTAAAGGAACCTTCATTCGTCGTTAGCCGTCAACAGAAGAGGATGCTCCACGCTGGATGTCTTGAAGATGGACCCGCTCTGCTCCGGATGGATTAAGATAGAAGATGACGTCTGGATGAAGACTTCTGCCCATCTAGAGAACCACTTCTCCCGGCTTGGATGAAGACTTCTCCCGGCTTCGTTGAGGACTTCTCCCGGCTTCGTTGAGAATGGATGTCGGATCTTCAAAACTGTAAATGGATCTTCAGGGGGTTAGTGTAAGGTTTTTTTAAGGGTTTATTGGGTGAGTTTTATTTTTAGGTTAGGGTTTGGGCAACAATAGAGCTAAATGCCCTTTTTAAAGGCAGTGCCAATCCAAATACCCTTTCCAGGGCAATGGGGAGCTTAGGGTTTTATTTGGGGGGTTGGTTGTGTGGGTGGTGGGTTTTACTGTTGGGGGAGTTGTTTGTATTTTTTTCAGGTAAAAGAACTGATTTCTTTGGGGAAATGCCCCGCAAAATGCCCTTTTAAGGGCTATTGGTAGTTTAGTTTAGGCTAGGGTTTTTTTATTTTTGGGGGGCTTTTTTATTTTGATAGGGCTATTATATTAGGTGTAATTAGTTTAAATATCTTTTAATTTGTTTTTTATTTTTTGTAATTTAGTGTTTGTTTTTTTGTAATTTAGGTAATGGTATATAATTTATTTAATTGTATATAATTTAGGTAATTTGTTTAATTGTAGTGTAGTGTTAGGTGTTAGTGTAACTTAGGTTAGGTTTTATTTTACAGGTACATTTGTATTTATTTTAGCTAGGTAGTTAGTAAATAGTTAATAACTATTTACTAACTAGCCTGCCTAATTAAAATAAATACAAACTTACCTGTAAAATAAAAATAAACCCTAAGTTAGATACAATGCAACTATTAGTTATATTGTAGCTATCTTAGGGTTTATTTTACAGGTAAGTATTTAGTTTTAAATAGGAATTATTTAGTTATTAATTGTAGGTTTTAATTAGATTTATTTTAATTATATTTAAGTTAGGGGGTGTTAGGGTTAGACAGGTTTAGGGGTTAATAAATATAATATAGTGGCGGCAATGTTGGGGGCGACAGATTAGGGGTTAATAATTGTAGGTAGGTGGCGGCGATGTTAGGGGCGGCAGATTAGGGGTTAATAATATTTAACTAATGTTTGCGATGCGGGAGTGCTATGGTTTAGGGGTTAATATGTTTATTATAGTGGCAGCGACATTGGGGGAGGCAGATTAGGGGTTAATAAATGTAGGTAGGTGGCGGCGACATAGGGGGAGGGAGATTAGGGGTTAATAAATATAATGTAGGTGTCTGCGATGTTGGGGTAGCAGATTAGGGGTTAATAAGTATAATGTAGGTGTCGGCGATGTTGGGGTAGCAGATTAGGGGTTAATAAGAATAATGTAGGTGTCGGCGATGTCCGGAGAGGCAGATTAGTAGTTAATAAGTATAATGTAGGTGTCGGCGATGTCGGGGCGGCAGATTAGGGTTTTATAAGTGTAAGATTAGGGGTGTTTAGACTCGGGGTTCATGTTAGGGTGTTAGGTGTAAACATAAATTTAGTTTCCCCATAGGAATCAATAGGGCTGCGTTACTGAGCTTTGCGCTGCTTTTTTGCAGGTGTTAGGCTTTTTTTCAGCCGGCTCTCCCCATTGACGTCTATGGGGAAATTGTGCACGAGCACGTAAAACCAGCTCACCGCTGACTTAAGCAGCGCTGGTATTGGAGTGCGGTATGGAGCACAATTTTGCTCTTCGCTCACTTCTTGCCTTTTAACGCCAGGTTTAGAAAAACCTGTCATACCAGTGCTTTAGGGAAGTGAGCTGTGACAATAACATGCAAGTTAGTACCGCACCCCTCATAACACAAAACTCGTAATCTGGTCGAAAGAGATTTAAAAAAATGGGCAATGTACAAAATGTCACTTTATGCAACACTCATTACTAGTAAGATGGTCATACTCCCAATGTTGCTGTATTTATTTAGGGCCCTACCAATACCATTAAGTAACAAAGATTTGAGATATATTCAAACAGAGATATTGAATTTTATATGGAATGGTAAGAGAGCTAGAATAAATAGATAGTCAATGCTAGCCCATAAAACAGGTGGAGGATTGGGGGTTCCCGACTTTCCGGCATACTTCGACTCTGATAGAATGGCACAAACAACATTATGGCATAACAATAATGATAGTATAGCCTGGGTCAATTTAGAAAGTGAAATTGTAGGGATAAGCCCTATTTATTACATATTATGGACGAGGAAAAACTCCATTAGTTGATCTTTCTCTTGCGATAGACAGAGACATTACTGACATATGGGCTAATAAAAGGTTATATAGGATTGCCAATGTTTAAGTCAAATATAATAACATTTACTTGATTTACGGACAATATTGCGAAATACCGCCATGTTCTACTCATGCCTGGTATCATTATATGCAGCTAATTTCCCCAACTAGGAACCTTTTAAAAAAGACAACATTTTTAGAATTATTATGTCTTGCAACCACAAGAATTAAAAGAGCGATCTCAGGCCTTTACCCCTTTATTTAACATAGGTTTCTCAGAACAAAAACTTCCATTTATGACTAAGTGGGAGACAGATCTTAACATTACAAACTCTGTAGTACAATGGAACAAAATAATTCAGAAAGGGCCAGCATTTACAGTTTTTGCTAAACTGAAAGAGAATTATTTTAAAGTTATATATAGATGGTACCTGTATCCTAAGAGATTGCATCTAATTGATGACTCTTTATTCTTTTTTCTTTCTATTTCCTCTCATATTTACTAAACTTTTTATATTTTCTTTGTTACTATTGTTAATTGTTAAGTAAACTGAATTGAAAATATATAGAATTTCACAAAGTGGCCAAATATGGAATGTGACTTTTTTTTGTTTATTAGATGATATCAATGGTTATAGAAATTAAATTTTACATATCCGTACAATGTTAAAAAAACAAAAGATCTATGGTTGATTTAAGTTTGTATGAGAACTTTCATAATTGTTCTGAACACTTTATATATAAATATAAAGCTCATACAATAAAGAGACTGTAATTAAAGAAGATCAAATAATATGGATAAAAAACTTTCTTGTCATATGTGTCCGGAACGAAAATGTTGATTTCACCATGGATATATGATTGTACATTGTTTTATTTATGTACTGACAATATTCTTTTCAATAAAAAAAAAAATATTTAAAAACAAAATAAACAAAGACTAACAGGAACAATATTGCTGGCCTTGTTTTTCTCCTACAGAGTCTCATTAATCAATAGGTACATAACAAGTTAGCTTAGTATTATAATGCTACTTAAATAATTAACCATTAAACAGTTAAACAGTGCCCAGGCAGAGCACCATGGTTCCTAATAAAGGGACATGAACCACATTTTTTCTTTCATGATTCAGATGCTTGTAATTTTAAACAATTTTCTACACAGGGTTTCAACACAGCCTTGTTCGCACATTCTCTTTTTTTATTGCCTGTGTTATATCTGTCTATTTGGATAGATAGATAGATAGATAGATAGATAGATAGATAGATAGATAGATAGATAGATAGATAGAGAGAGAGAGAGAGAGAGCGAGAGCGAGAGAGATGATAAATAGATGATAGATAGATAGATAGATAGATAGATAGATAGATAGATAGATAGATAGATAGATAGATAGATAGATAGATAGATTTATAGACAGATGATAGACAGACAGGCAGGCAGACAGACATATAGATAAAAAATAACTTTTTTCAATGTGAATAACATTGAAATTTCAAGTATTTCTATTTAAAACACATTACAACACATTTAAATTAATACAAATGATATTGCATGTTTCAAGGTATTTGACTGGGAAGGGCTCAAAAGTGGAAAACCTAGGTTACAACAGGGCAGCGCCAATTACTTTATAGAAGCTAAAGTAGTTTATAGTAACTAAACCTTTTTTACTTATATCTATAATATATAAACAACTAATACAATTTTTTTAAAAAAATCTACAAACTATTCTCATGCTAATCTTTGGCTTAAATAGAATTTATTTACTGTTTAATATCCCTTTAAGTGCACAGAAGATTCATTTGCAAACATAACAACTACACGTTTGCAGATAATAACACTGTCCATTTAAATGGTACAAGCACTTCATTAGTTTTACATAATGTTTATAATTAACAGATTAATAATAATTAGCTATAGCTTGAATGAAGCTCAGTAGAATCAAGTCAAATTGTTTTCCTATTATTGCAACATTGGCCGTTTAATTATGGAAAGGCCACTCACACAGTTTATTTCTACCCCGAAGAGTGTTCATTTGCTGACTCCCACTGCTTAAATCTTTAGCCATAAATGATTATTCTAAACATAAAAGCAATTCAGTCTCCCAAATTGTCCCTTACGTTAATTAATGAGATTGACCTCGAGACAATTCACTTAACAAATTTGTTCATTAATTATTGCGGCCATTAAGTGATAATAGACTGTCAAGCTAGTTATGAAAAAGTGACTATCTAAGCTTAATGTTTTCATTAAATAATTACAGAAGAAATAAAGCCTTTGAGATTAATATAAACATATTTTACCCATTACATGTTGTAAAACATTATTATTCAAAAATAAATTGCAAAACGTATGCTAGGGCATACAATATGATGAACATGCTGTTCCCCTACCAAGGAAATGTACAATCGTATTGGTTAATTCAATATCACTTCTTAGCAAAGCAAATGATGAAAAATGAAAAAACCACTGATTAGTTTTTATTACTTGCAAACCATATAAGGCTAGAGTAGAGCTCAAAAATATTAGCACTATTGTGCGCTAACATCGCTCAAGTTAAATCAATAGTGATTTTATCCCTGTGCTCATATTACACGTTTGAAAGAAATATATTGTTTTTATTATCAGTTATTTGTAGAGCACCAACAGATTCCGTAGCGCTATAAACATAGGAATGATATACAAGGTAACTTTTATAGGGATCAAGTGGGTAGAAGGCTCTGCCGAGAGTTCCACTGTTGTAG
Source organism: Bombina bombina (assembly GCF_027579735.1). Classification (NCBI taxonomy): domain Eukaryota; kingdom Metazoa; phylum Chordata; class Amphibia; order Anura; family Bombinatoridae; genus Bombina; species Bombina bombina. The sequence continues at coordinate 63,602,493 of NC_069500.1, read as the reverse complement.
TCATCTCTCATGAAGATAATCTACAAAAAACTGGGTTCCTAGGCTTACGTGCTAAGGGGGTTCATGGGGATAACAAAGGAGGAGAGGAACTGGGGTTAGGAAAGGTTAGTGTAGGTTGTATGCCTCCCTCAACAGTAGAATATTTAGAGAGCGCTTGAAACTTTCGAAACTAGGGGATAGTCTTGTGGAGCGAGGCAGAGTCCCACAAAATAGGGTGTAATTAGGCTATAAGAATAGTAAACAGCACCCATACAAACACACAAGCTCACTAAATGTGATCTCCTAACTAGATTGTATACTAAAAATAAAGAAATTTAAAATATTAGAAGCGCTCAACGACTAAAGTGTGATTACAAAAATCAAGTTAGAGTATAAAATGATACATTTAATGACAAATATAGTATTAAAAACAGTGAAATGTGCTACCCTGTATTATCCTACATATCAGGTTAGTGAGAGAGGACAGTAAACACCTTTAGATTTTTTTATAAAATGTTTAATTATGTATAATGAAACAACTTGCAATATATTGTCATTACTTATGTTGCCCTATTTTCTTGTAATTTAGCTCTAAAAATGTAACAATTTCTAGTTCTCAGAACCTGGAATGCACGCTGACTTCTCAAGGCTATAACTGCTATGCTACATATCTGTCACTAATTGGATTTAACTGATAACAACGGCAAAACAATTAATTTTATACAAACTTATGACAGTGACTAGCCTTGTTGTCTGTGCACTAAAGCCCAGGTTGGCTCAGCCAAGTAAGGCAAATGGCGAGTGAAGTTTGGTTAAAGGAAAAATGTTGTAAATTTGTTTTAAAAATGTTAAGACTTGGCTGATATGTTATTCTATAGCAGCAAAAAAAGTCTTGTAATTACAAGGTGCTTACTGTCCCTTTAAGACAGCTGTAGTAAAGACCTTGAAAAGTATCACCAGGGAGGAAACCCAGAACCTGGTGATGTCCATAGGTTCCAGACATCAGGCATTCATTCACTGAAAAATGTTTTCAACCATGTATTGGTCAGGGGTCAGCAACCTTGACTCTCCTGGTGTTTTGGAACTACATTTCCCATGATGCTCAGACAGCCTAAAGCATCATGGGAAATGTAGTTCCAAAACATCTGGAGAGCCAGGGTTGCTGACCCCTGATTATGCATGTCCATTTTATTTTTTATTATATTAGTGTGTCCAATTAATAAAAATGGTCAAGGGACTATATATGAAAATTGTTGTCATTCTTAATGGTTCGGACTATATTTTTGTTAAACACCTCGGATTTAAGCCAAAAGTCTACACCTTAATCACATTGTAATCCTTTTCTTTAAAATCCATGTGGTGACTTACAGGGCCAAAACTATGAGAATTGTGTCACTTCCCAAATACTTATGGACCTGCAAAGGTGTTAAACACATAGTTATATGCAAGCAGTAGAGCAATAGAGCATTCCTTTTACATGCTTATGTCCCTTTAAAAGCACTAATCCTATTCTATTGTGCCCCAGCTGTTAGTACTCTTGGGTCATGTCCCGTACTTATACAGGGTGTGTAGTTCATGGTTCTATTATATTCTCTATTCTTCTCTAATATTGTAAGGAATTACCCAAGTTTGACTGTTTTAGGCAATAAATAATAGACAAAAACAGACATCCCGCAGACTAATGCTAAACCTCATTCTCATAAGAAAATAACCCAGTTAGAGGGTCATAAACAAACCAGGGGAGATGAAACGTATTTTTTTTATTATTTCATGATTCAGATAGAGCATAGGATTTTCAACAACTTTCCAATTTACTTATTATTATTAATAGCTTTGTTCTCTTGCTATCCTTTACTGGAAAGAATACATAGGTAGGCTCAGGAGTAGCAAAGCACTACTTTCAATGTAGGTTTCGATGCTGCTTTGAATATATCGCCGATATCAGAGAAGCGCCGCCACCCACTGAAATGTACGGTAAAACGCTTCTCGACAATGCTGCCTTTAAACAGTACTGTCAGCACTTGAATATTTCACTGGCTTTCTCGACATCGTTACAGATCCTTTTTGAATATTTCACCACCTTGTTGCACTTTCATCAACTTTCGATCAACTAAAATTTTTCCTCTAACGAATCTGTAGAAAATCTAAGTGAAGCAAAGCTCAATACATCACAAGTATTTATTAATTTAGACCTAAATATATTATTTAATTAATTTGTTGTTTTAACCCTTTGAGTGCTAATGACGACTCTGTCAGAGTTTCTCACTCTGGTGCTAATGACGGCTCAGAGCCGTCATGAGCACTCTCCCAACTTGAGGGAGATCTGGGGGCTCCAAACAGCTTCTACCCCGGCGATCGTTGCCTGTAGAGTGACAGGCATTGCCGGGGCTTCACATGATGCACGGTGACATCACGCGCAATAACGTGATGACGTCACCGTGCAACTTTATTTATACTTAACAATGTTAAGTATAGGAGGAGGGGGCATGCTGCTTAGAAGCCTGTATCTCAGGCATCTAAGCAGCTACAGACCCCCAAGACCCACTGTTGGAAAGGGAATCGCCTAACCTTTCCAACAGTGAAAGAGTCTGTAAAAACAATAAAAAAAGTTAAAAAATGTTTTTTTCAAAAATTAAATAAATTAAAAAAACCTAAGAAAAAATTAGCACTCAGGTGGGAAAGTGCTTAGCACTGAAAGGGTTAATATAAAGTGCAGGAGATGCTATAATAAGCAAACACGTATATTCAAAAGACCAAAGAAATTGAGATAGTAAGCCTGAAGAATTTTCTAGTTTATGATCTAAATAGTGGTTTTCATGCGTTGCTAAATGACATTTACATCCTTATGCTTGACCAATGTTACATTTTGAATAAAATAAAAAAGTAATAATGTTTTGGAATTATTCTAGGTTTTCATGGAGGTAATTTGTACCCTGACTACAGTGATAAAAAAAAAAAAGAGTTATTAAAAGAAAATCACGTTCATTATTTTTCCTGCATAGGGCTAATGTGTCTGTGCGACAGCTGGATATTTTTTGCATGTCTAGAGATCATTATTCCAGTTGTAATAATTTGTGAAATTTAAATCAATCTTACATGAAAGGCTAGGCCTCTAGTTTTATAGTAATAGCCTCTGTTTTCCAGTGAACCGAGTTAACCAAGAGCAAATTTATAATAATCTGAATTTGCATACAGGTCCCCTATGCAAACGTCAGCAATAAATGACATCAATAAATACTTTACTTTCTTCTATATTCATCACTGGAGATTCCAGGCACTTTAATAAAAATTACCTCCACTTTTCATATTCATACACATGTTTGTATAATTGCTTATTCCCTTTTCCAATAGCCCCTTTGGTATCCATGAGTATTATGTTCGGGACTGGAAATGATCAAATATTCTACCAATCAAAAGGTCTTTTAAAAGCCTTTTTTTTATTCCAGTTTTTTTTATTACGCTTTCACAAGTTGTAATTAAAGGGATATGAAACCCATTTTCTTCTTTTATGATTTAAATAGAGCATGTGATTTTATACAACTTTCTAGTTTAATTCTATTAAAAATGTTCTTCATTCTCTTGGTATCTTTTGTTGAAAAGCAGGGACATATGCTTAGGAGCCTGCCTATTTCTGGAGCACTATGTGGCAGCAGTCTTGCAAGAATGTTATCCATTTGCAAGAACACTAGAGGGCAGCACTATTTACTGCCATGTATTGCTCCAGATGCCTACCTAGGTATCTCTTTAACACAGAATACCATGGGAACAAAGCAAATTTGATAATAGAACTAAATTGGAAACTTTTTTAAGATGGGATGTTCTGTCTGACTCACAAAAGAAAAGCTTTGGGTTTCATATCCATTTAAGACTGTACGTAAACAAAAAATAAACTCCCTCTATAAAACAGTCCAGTCTAACATCTGCACAAAGAAGAAAGAAGTTCAAGAAAAAAAATAAAATGAAAAATGAGACAGAACCGCAAGACGAGATAGACAGGCAATTGTGTCTTTCCAATCCCACACGCTGAGTGATGCTTTAGGTGAAAAATCCTGACCACACTTTGTGAACGCCCTGGAATGCCTGCAGTTAGTCCACGTACGCGTTTATGAGATTACTGAGGCAAATTTCGTTTTATCCAGGAACATTACTTCAACACAGCAATCACATTGCTAGTGGTTCTTATCTACTGTGTGAGAAATCCTGTGTAGGGTTATTGAGCAAAACTATATTTGGCTGCACTTCACTGACGAGGCCCAAAGAAGGCTGAAACGATTGTTTGTGGTTGCCATGTTCGTTGTTCACAGGAGAATTGCCTGGTATTTCTGGGTGGACTGACCATGCTAGGCCGGATCAGACTGATATACTTCAGGAAAGTTCTTCTCTGGGAAAAGCACAATTGGACTAAAAGGTGGTAACTCGCCATAGAACAGGCTACTGAGCGGTTGTTCATTCCAGATGGAGACTTCTCTTTCTGTATGTATTTGAAATACGACCCTGGGGAAGTTTTCCTAAGGGTGATGGGAGAAACCAGACATGGATTCCTTGCCCAATTTGTTTAGAGGAATATGGCTGCACCTCATTGATGAGGCACAAAGAAGGTTGAAACAATTGTCTGTTGCCATGTTCCTTGTTCACAGGAGTATTTTGGGGTTGGACTGACCTTACTAGGTGGGATTAGACTGATATACTTCAGGAAAGTTCTCCTTTGTGAAAAGCCTAATTGGGCTAAAAGAGGCTTTTCCTAGGTGGTAACTTATTATAGAACAAGCTACTGAGCTGTTGTTCATTCCTGGTAGAGTGCTCCTCTTTGTGTACGTATTTCCAAACTATAAATGTGTTATGATGCCAGATGTTTTATCACGCTCGTTACGAGTTGCACGTCGTTTGTTTCGCACTGTTTCCAGGTTTGCATCTTTTTTCGTGGAAAAAAATTCCAACACTATTATTTTGCTGAGGTTGCATCAGGACTTGATTTTTCATGCTTTTGGCTTTATTTAATGGAGCAATTCACGTCCATTTTTGGGTCTGTTTGATTTCTACCATTGTTGCTTTCTTTTAGATCTTTGCCTGGATTTTTTTACCACTTTTTCACCTTTGTACCTTTTAGTCAGATTCTTGCCAGACCCATGCTAGCCCATCGACTACACTCTTGCCTTTTGATCTGGTACTTCCTTTGCCAGAATGTTTACTGACCTCTGTGATGAGATAGATGAAATAGACAGACATACCGCTGCCAGAACCTGCTTAAATTAATTCTACAACTTCTTTGTGTCTGGGTCATATCTGAACTTATGGTTTGTCAGTGTTGTTCCATTTCCTGTGGTTCTCTCCAGCTGACGCCAACTAGTGGCCAGGAGTTAGGGAAAGTATCTCAGATTACAGCCAGTCTGACAATATGTTAATGGCAGGAACAATCGCTGGTCATTGGCTAGAAAAAAAAGGAGAAGTGAGCATCAATTAATTTTTGAAAATATACTTCCTTTATCTGTTGTTTTAGACAGAGCAAATATCATGAAAAATGCACTACCTTGAAAATGTTTGGTTGCAGAAACCTTTGAGAATGGTGTGTGCTAAAGTAATATTTGCAGTCTGCTTAGTACCCTTTACCACCCCCCCTAGAACCAACATTTATATGTCTTAGAAAATAATGTATTATGTAATTCCTTAAAGGGACAGTAAAGTTTTTTGATTAAAGTTATGTGACAGATAGCTAGTTGCTGATTGGTGGGTGCACATTTACGCCTCTCCACAGTTGCTCACCAGATGTTTTCCTTTAACTTTAGCTTAGTAGTGCATTGCTGCTCCTGAGCCTATTATTCAACAAAGGATATCAAGAGAACAAAGCAAATTTGATAATAAAGTCAATTGGAATGTGTTTAAAATTATCTGCTCTATCTGAATCATGAAAATTTAATTTTAACTTTACTCATTTTTAATTTTAAAGAAATATGTAGAATATTGTTACTAAAAACAAATGTTCAGATGATTCATTTCTAGGCCAAAGCTTACTTTCAGACTGTTCTAGTTAACTCATTGATTGCTAAACAGGGCAGGGCTAACGTGACATCAAGCCTAACATATTTCTTCAGACAGAGCATACAATTTACAATTTAATTCTATTAGGTAGGTAGTGTGCACGTTTCATATCCCCATATTCCTTAACCCCTTAACGACCACAGCACTTTTCCATTTTCTGTCCGTTTGGGACCAAGGCTATTTTTACATTTTTGCTGTGTTTGTGTTTAGCTGTAATTTCCCTCTTATTCATTTACTGTACCCACACATATTATATACCATTTTTCTCGCCATTAAATTAACTTTAAAAAAATACCATTATATTCATCATATCTTATAATTTACTATAAAAAAATATATAAAATATGAGGAAAAAATGGAAAAAAACACACTTTTTTAACTTTGACCCCCAAAATCTGTTACACATCTACAACCACCAAAAAAAAAACATGCTAAATAGTTTCTAAATTTTGTCCTGAGTTTAGAAATACCTAATATTTACATGTTCTTTGCTTTTTTTGAAAGCTATAGGGCCATAAATACAAGTAGCATTTTGCTATTTCCAAACTACTTTTTTTCAAAATTAGCGCTAGTTACATTGGAACACTAATATCTTTCAGGAATCCCTGAATATCAATTGACATGTATATATTTTTTTTTAGAAGACATCCCAAAGTATTGATCTAGGCCAATTTTGGTATATTTCATGCCACCATTTCACCACCAAATGCGATCAAATACAAAAAATCGTTCACTTTTTCACAAATTTTTTCACAAACTTTCGGTTTCTCACTGAAATTATTTACAAACAGCTTGTGCAATTATGGCACAAATGGTTGTAAATGCTTCTCTGGGATCCCCTTTGTTCAGAAATAGCAGATATATATGACTTTGTGGTAATTAGAAGGCCGCAAAATGCTGCTGCACATCACACGTGTATTATGGCTAGCAGTGAAGGGGTTAATTAGGAAGTTTGTAGGGAGCTTGCAGGGTTAATTTTAGCTTTAGTGTAGAGATCAGCCTCCCACCTGACACATCAGACCCCCTGATCCCTCCCAAACAGCTCCCTTCCCTCCCCCACCCCACAATTGTCCCTGCCATCTTAAGTACTGGCAGAAAGTCTGCCAGTACTAAAATAAAAGCTTTTTGGGGGGTTTAGGTTTTTTAAAAAAAAATAAAAAAATTATTCTGCTGTGTAGGACCCCCCTTAGCCTCCAACCTCCCTGATCCCCCCCAAAACAGCTCTGTAACCTTCCCCATCTGCCTTATTGGGGGCCATCTTGGGTACTGGCAGCTGTCTGCCAGTACCCAGCTTGCACAAAAAAGGGCTTTTTTTTCTTAGTTTTTTTTTTTCTGTAGTGTAGCTTCCCCAAACCCCCCCCCCCCACCACCACCACAAACCCCCACCACCTCATTGATCATTTTTTTTTTACTTTTTTTAACTGATTTATTTTAAACCTTTTTCTGTAGTGTAGCGGTTCCCACCCGCTCCCTCCCCGTGCACGCGTCCGCCCCCGCCCTCCCGTGCACGCGCGCACATCCGTGCGCGCCCCCAGGCATCCCCGCCCACGATCCCGCCACCCTCCACATCTCCAGGGCCATCGATGGCCGCCACCCGCCTCCCGGTACTGCTCCCACCCACCAACAAAGGAAGCCACCGATCTCCGGTGCAGAGAGGGCCACAGAGTGGCTCTCTCTGCATTGGATGGCTTCAAAAGGTTATTGCAGGATGCCTCCATATCGAGGCATCACTGCAATAACCGGAAAGCAGCTGGAAGCAAACAGGATCGCTTCCAGCTGCTTTCCACACCGAGGACGTGCAGGGTACGTCCTCAGGCGTTAACTGCCTTTTTTTTGAGGACGTACCCTGCACGTCCTCGGTCGTTAAGGGGTTAAAGGGACACTGAACCCAAATTTTTTTCTTTCATGGTTCAGATAGAGCATGCAATTTTAAGCCACTTTCTAATTTATTCCTATTATCAATTTTTCTTCGTTCTCTTGCTATCTTTATTTTAAAAAGAAGACATCGAAGCTTTTTTTTTTATTCAGAACTCTGGATATCACTTATTATTGGTGGATGAGTTTATCCACCAATCAGCAAGAACAACCCAGGTTGATCACCAAAAATGGGCCGGGCATCTAAACTTACTTTCTTGCATTTCAAATAAAGATACCAAGATAATGAAGAAAATTTGATAATAGGAGTAAATTAGAAAGTTGCTTAAAATGTCATGCTCTATCTGAATCACGAAAGAAAAAATTTGGGTACAGTGTCCCTTTAAATACTTCATCTGTTCTGGTGTGCATCATTCATAAGTAGAAAAGGCTGTAACTATGACTGTGGGAGAAGTGCTCATACCATAGCTGTTGTTAAAATACCAACACATTGTCAGTGATGTGACTGTGGGGACTAAATCACAGATCATCCATATACAGAAAACCTAGATCCCAAGGGCCTGCAAGACTAGACTACAGAGGAAGGAAGACATTGCGCATCTCACAAATCAATAATTTCTCTAGTAAGTCATTTTACATCTAGGATTTTATTCACTGCATAAAGATGTATAGTTAGGACATTTTGATAACAAGTACAGACTTGTGAAAAATAAAATCAAAAGTAAGCTCACAAAGAAAGCACAAATGATGATAAATGATAGATAGATAGATAGATAGATAGATAGATAGATAGATAGATGATAGATAGATAGATAGCTAGATAGCTAGATAGACAGATAGATATATGATAGATAGATAGATAGATAGATAGATAGATAGATAGATAGATAGATAGATAGATAGATAGATGGGTCTGGGCATTCCACTAGTCCTGGTACAAACAAATAAGGCATTTTAACATTGATTGGACTTTTTCTCTCAAGTAGTATTTTTTTTCCTTTTACCCTTGACTATTTATCAAATACAGTGAGCTAGAATACAAGTGGTGCTAAAGTTATTGTGCACGATATAAAAATATTGCACCCCGTGTTAACTTGCATGCATATTACAAGTTGAAAGTATAAGTTGCCACATGAGCGCAAACTAAATTTGCACTTGTCGGGCTATCATGACTGAAAATCTTGAGTAAAGGTTTAGGGCTAAAATAAAGGTTGCATTAAACACAACATAAATACATTAAAATAAACAGTTTCACTTATTTATACACTATCTAATAACTAATAGTATAATATATAATAATATAATATTATTCACATAAAAAAGTTACAAGGGTTCAAAAGTTCAATTTTAATATTTAATAATGTGTTTTACTGTGTATGTACGGTAAATATTTTCATTCCAATGTTCTTCACACAAAATGTTCTATATATTTTTTAATAGATATTCCTCTATATATATATATATATATATATATATATATATACTGCATATGTATAAACCTTTATATATTCACATATATATACGTATATGTATAGATTTTACAAAAATATATATGTTACAAAAAATACATTATATATATATTATATAGTATATATAAATATCTATTTAAAAATATAAATAGAACATTTCTCTTTATGCTAAGAACTGGAATGTAAAATATTCATAACTACATTTGCGTTAGCTCAGTTGGTCTAATGCATGTCGGCAGGACCGGACATGGGAATAAAAAGCAGCCCTGGAAAATATGAAGACCATCCCTATGTTGAGACGGTAGAATGCACATGCCATATTTTTCTCAAAGGGAATTACTGGGACACTCCTTCCCCAATATTTTTTCAGAATTAAAGTATATTACTTTGTATTAACCCTTTAAGATCTAAGCACTTCCCCCTGGGGTGCTAAGCTGGATTTGAGGGTTTTTTTATTTTTTTAAATATATATATTTTTTAATTTTTTTTTCTTTTAAAGATCACAAACACTTATACTGTTGGAAAGGTTAGGCGATTACCTTTCCAACGGTGGGTCTTGGGGGTCTGTAGCTGCTTAGATGCCTGAGATACAGGCTTCTAAGCAGCATGCCCCATTTCCCTATAATGTCTATTGTATTTTTTAAATAAAGTTGCGCAGTGACCTCATCACATCATTGTGCGTGACGTCACCTCGCAAAACGTGAAGCCCCGGCGATCCCTGTCACTATACAGGCCCGATCGCCGGGGTGGGAGTCGATGGGAGCCCCCAGATTGCCCTCAAGGTGGGTGAGTGCTAGCGACAGCTCTGAGCTGTCGTCAGCACCTGACTGGGGAAATTTGCGACGGCTCAGAGCCGTCGTTAGCACTCGAAGGGTTAAATAAAAATGTCAGATTGATGCTGTATATCAACCCTACAACCCAATTGCATCAATTAATCACCCCTTTAAATTGTGGCTTTCCAGCCCCAGGTGCTGCAGCCCACCGGGAAATCTCCTGGTATCCTGGTAGGCCAATCCAGCACTGCATGTCGGGTTAGCGTGCAAGAGATAAATGTTAGGATTTTTTTCAATTTGTGCTCTCCATTAATGTCTATGCGGAGAAGAATTTAGCACGGTCGCGATATCTGTAGTTAGCCTGATTTGACTGTCGCTCGCATGCATACATTTTACTTTCAACTTGTAATACGCATGCTGACCCGCAAGCTTTAAACCTTTACTTCTGGTGATGTTGCCATGCAAGTGAAAGCGCTAAATAGCACAACACTTGTAATCTTGCCCAATATAGGTTTAAATACAAGTATAACTGCGAAAAACATGACATTTGATAGCATTTTTTGGGGTATTCACAGGAATTTTCATGTTATAGTTGCATATACATGAAATGGAAAACAATTATCGTAGCAAAAACTAGAAATATTACAGCAAATGAATATACACGAGAATGAGAAAAATACCATGTAAAGTTTAAACTCATTTCAAATGCAATTAGTTAATTGCAGTTAACTAGACTAGTTTAAGAACCAATGAAATTAGTGAAAAAAAAGTGCACAGTTTTATATTGCCTATTAATATAATAGTGAATTAACCAAGGTGAGGGGAGCTTACGGTGTGGGTTAAGAGAGTTGTGTCAGAGTGTTTTTCACTATGTGTATTATCACAGTAGAAATGAAAATAAAAGTAATTAAGCTTATATATAGATAGTATTTATTTAAAACACTTAAAACAAGTTGAATTGTAAGTATAGAGCTCTAATACTTTAAAACATTAAAAACAATATACAATTATATAAGGACAACATTGGAGAATTATGAACAGTCTTTTTGATTTGTTTTCAATTTGTTCATATAGTATGATCAATTAATTTGATTGATTTCGTATTTTGTTTAGAAAGTTTTTTATATGAATGTTTTACTTTTACTCACGTTTTTGTCTTGAATAAAAAACTTTTTTTAAAATTGGCCTTAGTATATGTCCAGGATAGGCCGTTGAGGAGACAAAAGGAAATAGATGACAGTCTTATGTTTAAGACGCTCTTTATCTTAAAAGGTCAAAAATTGCAACTTATAAAAAGAAAAGTTGTAACGTTGTTTCAAATTTTTGCAAGTCTTTTAGGAGGAGAGACAATTAGTGTTTCTATATTGGATATATCTGGAGAAATCGATGTGCTTAAGGTTTCTTTGCCAATTTCACTTGTAGATGTGATGTTTGATATTTGATAAAAGGAAGGACTCGTTGGTCTCCGAGACTTTTTACCCTGTTTGTGGTAGATTTGATGTCTAGGGTTTGCAGGAGTCTCTAGGAGGCTTGTAGTGTTTGTTGGTATTTGGGTCTTTGGTCAAAATCGTGATCGTTGGTCTCTGAGACTGTTTACCCTATTAATATGGTGAATTTGATGTTCAGGGTTTGCTGGAGTCTCTAAGAGGCTTGTGGTATTTCTGGGTGATACTATCTTGGATCCTGATATCAGTTTCAGATACAGGTAAATTTACTTTGAAGGTTCTGAGGACCGGGACAATTTTATCTGTCCGTAGAGGTTCCTTGTAGTGAACTGCTTCTTTTTGCGCTTGTCAGCGTTCAAACGTTAGTTATGGTGAATCCGCTTATAAGTTCAACATCCCACAGTGTGGGTATATAGCATCAAAAGAGGGTGCACACTCAGGAGGGCAAATCTACGCGTTTCGGCGGGTGCCTTTATCAAGATGCCTCTGAGAGTGTTCGCGGTCATTTTTAAAGGTGTAGGTGAGTTGTGATTGGTCAATTTGTGACCAATCCTAGCTCCAATTTTTAGAGCATTTTTTCACATTTATTAGCGTGTATTACAAGATAGACAAGTTGTTAGTGATAAGTGTTGAACAGTTTGAAATATTTGAAATGTGATCTAATGCTTTATCTGGTGAAATTTGTGAGTGTGCCCTCTTACTAAATTATTGTTTGATAAAACAAAATAATGGGATATATGTAATCAGGTAATGTGATAACTTGGGAAAAAAGGTTGAGATATAGTGCTAATCTTAGCCCTGTTATAGATGCGTGTAGTTTGGAGTCTCAGGTATTTTTTGTTCTTTATGAAACTTTTGTTGAAGTCCATGTTAATATAATATTATGACAATATTTTTTCAAATGCAATATATTTTAAAGTATACTAGTTAACTAATTATCGCAGTATATAAATAGACACTTTAAATTTGATAATTTAGATTATAAAATTCAGATTGAACTCCATATTTAACCCATGTGGGTGTAGAGTTTTAAAGGAGTAGATGTACTCCGCTTCTTTTCTAAGTAGGAGGTTTTCTAAATTACCACCTCTAGGATTAATGAAAACTTTTTTAACTCCCCAAAATTTCATGTCTTGGATGTTGCCATTGTGATGTTCAGTAAAATGTTTGTATAAGTTAGTGTTGGTTGATTTATGTTCTATATGATGAAGGTGCTCTCTTATGCGGTCTCTGAGCATACGGCTAGTTTGACCAAAGTATTGTAAACCACATAAACATTGTATGCAGTATATAACATTCCTATCAGAACAGCGTATAATTTCTTTGATATTGATGTATTGATTATTATTAGTAGATTTTATGGTTTTTATCTTGCTGCTATGTTTGCAAGATTTGCAGGATATGCAAGGGAAATAACCTTCAACTTTTTCATTATTAAGATCAATTGTGTTGTGGTTATGGGAAACCTTTTTCTTGAATTCACTTGGTGATATTATGTTTTTAAGATTTTTTGCTTTCTTAAAAATGATGTCTGGGTGGTTTTTTAGTTTATGTCCTATAACTTGGTCTTGTTTTATATAATGCCAGTGTTTGTTTAGGATCTTTTTTATTTCAAAATGTTGTGAATTGTACTGTGTTATGAACGGTATAAACAATGGATCATTTATTTTTGGGTTAATTTCTGGCTTTTGTTTGGGTGCAAGTATTGAGTTTCTATCCATTTCTTTTACCTCTAGTTGTGTTCTATCTAGTGATTGGATATTATATCTTTTTTCAATGAATCTTTGTTTTAAAATTTCTGATTGAGTAGAGTATTGGTTTATGTCTGAACAGTTTTTTCTAATACGAGTGAATTGATTTTTGGGAATATTTGTTTTCCATTTATTTAGATGGCAGCTTTTATTGTGTATGTAGTTGTTGGCATCAGTTTTTTTTAAATAGGTTTTAGTTGTGATTAGTTTGTTTTTAATTTCTATTTTTAAGTCTAGATAGTTGATAGAATTTGTGCTGAATTTGTGAGTGAAGTTGAGACCTAGTGTGTTGTTATTTAGATCTTCTAGGAATAATTCTAGTAGTTCTGGTTCGCCTTTCCAAATTATGAACAGGTCATCTATGTAGCGATAATATAGCACAAGGTTCGCCCCCCATGGGCTAGAGTTTATGTATTTATGTTCAAAATAGCCCATGAATAAATTAGCATAACTAGGGGCGAACCTTGTGCCCATAGCTGTCCCTTTATGTTGTAGAAAAATCTCTTCATTAAATAAAAAGGAGTTGTTATATAATATGAAATGGATACAAGTGATTATAAATTTATTTTGTTCTTTATTTAAATTTGTGTCCTTGTCTAGAAAGAATTTAATTGCTTTAAGTCCTTTTTGATGATCTATGTTAGTGTATAGAGAGTTAACGTCGCATGTTACTAGGAGGTAGTTTTCTTCCCAAGAAATATCATTTAGAATGTTGAGTAATTGGGTGGAATCTTTTAGGTAAGAGGGTAATTGGGATACATAAGTCTGTAAGAAGAAATCAACATATTGAGAGAGATTTGATGTGAGGGATCCTATACCGGATATGATGGGTCGTCCTGGTGGTTTTGTTAAGTTTTTATGGATTTTGGGAAGTATATAAAAAGTGGGGACGATGGGGTTTGCAATATTTAGAAAATCAAATTCATTTTTTGTGAGTATTCCTGAGTATAATGCTTTTGTGAGAATGTCTTGTAATTCTTTTGTTTGATTTTTTAAGGGATTTGTTCTCAATTTTTTATATGTTGTTCGATCATTTAAAAGTTTGTATGATTCCTCTAGATAGAAGGATGTGTCCATCAGGACAATTCCTCCGCCCTTGTCAGCTTGTTTGATAGTGATGTCTTTATTGTTTTTCAAATCTTTTATTATTTTTAGTTCCCTTTGGGACATGTTCCATTTAATATATTTATTTTGGTCTAGTTTATCTATGTCCTGTTTGACCATTTTTTCGACAAGCTTAATGTCTTCACTTTTTTCGTTTGTAGGATAGAATGTTGAGGGGGCTTTTAGATTTGTGTGTTTAAATTTTTGTTCGTTGTCTTTTAAGGTTTTGTTTTCCAGTGGGTTTTTGATAAAATATCTTTTTAAAGTTAGTTTGCGTATGTATTGATTTATGTTTATGAGGGTTTCGAATTTGTTTAGTTTGCACGAGGGTGCAAAAGACAGACCTTTATTTAGAATTGATTCTTGGAGAGGGTTTAGTTGGTGTTGACTTATATTAAATATTCCAGTATGTTTTATTTCTGTCTTTTTGGAATTTTGTCTAAGTTTTCTTCCCTTTCTTCTACCTCTAATTCTCTTTTGTTTCTTATGATTCTTTTTGGAAGGCTGTAGTGTGTATTGGTTTTTGAAGTTCCTTCCCCCAAAGGGGCCTGTTCTAAAAAAACGTTTTGTTGTTCTGAATTTTGAGGTGCAGGGGACCTAAGATTTTGTTCTAATGGTTGATACCTGTTTCTGGTCTGTATTCTCCAATCTGAGTTGGAGTCATAATTATTGAAATTTCTTGTGTGGTTAGTGTGATATGTGTTTTTGTTTCTATATGTGTAACGAGCAGATTGGTCATAATTATCATAATTATGTCTATAATTATGTTGATAATCTGGTTTGTTATACCATTCGCGGTTATCCCATCTGTGTTCGTAGTAATCCCTATGGTTTGAGTTATAATTTGAGTTATAATTGTTTCTGTTATAATTTAGATTATGTTGATATTCTCTATGTGGTTGATTTCTCCTTGGGGTATAACCCCAATTTTCATGTCTATTTCTACTATCAAATATTTCCTCTGTTCTCGGTTTGGTGTGATATTTGTCATCAGGGTAGTTAATATATTGTCTTTTTTGATAGTTTTGCTGTTTATTTGATCTTTCTGTATTTCCTGTGTCGGATGGAATATGGTCCCTATTTGTAGTTTGATTTGGGATAGTGAGTTTTTTCTGTTTTACATGGTTTGATTTCCCAAAAAGATATGATCGATCTGAGGTTTTTGCAATAGGAGAGTCCACCATCTCTACTGTATGTTCATTGGTTAGGTCAATTTCTGTAGGGATTTCCGTATCTAAAGTTTCTGAATAATCTTCTAAATCTCTAATGTATTTAGATGATTTTGTGGCTAGAATATTTTCTTTAAAAGTAGAAATGTTATTAAAGATTTCTTTTTGTATGTTTAGAAACTCGGTATTATTTTCATAGATTTTTAAGCTGTTTTTTTGTTGATCTATTTCTTTTTTGGTCTCACTTAATGTAATGCTTCTAGATTTAATTATTATTTTCATGAGTGTTTGGGAAGCATTTTCAAGTGTCTCAAACCATTCATTGGATAAATCATCGTTTAGATAGAATGTGCAGTTTTTCTTTAATCTGAGTCCTCTTGGGACCATGTTATTTTCTATATATTTTTCTGTGTATTTAATTTCTATGGTGTTTTTTAGCTCTTTTATCAGGAGTTTTTCCAAGTTATCACATAGTTCCGTTAGATTTTTTGGTTTATTTGAATTAGGGTTAATATCTTGGTTGTGGTGGTCTATAGAGATACCTTGAAGTATTTCTTCTTTTTGTGCAAATATATTCATAGTAGTGTTTATGTTAAGAATTTAAATGATAATATAGGGCGTGTTTAGTGCCTATAGCACCGGTATTAATAGGTGTGTGTTACTACTATGAATATATTTGCACAAAGAGAAGAAATACTTCAAGGTCCTGATGGACACATCCTTCTATCTAGAGGAATCATACAAACTTTTAAATGATCGAACAACATATAAAAAATTGAGAACAAATCCCTTAAAAAATCAAACAAAAGAATTACAAGACATTCTCACAAAAGCATTATACTCAGGAATACTCACAAAAAATGAATTTGATTTTCTAAATATTGCAAACCCCATCGTCCCCACTTTTTATATACTTCCCAAAATCCATAAAAACTTAACAAAACCACCAGGACGACCCATCATATCCGGTATAGGATCCCTCACATCAAATCTCTCTCAATATGTTGATTTCTTCTTACAGACTTATGTATCCCAATTACCCTCTTACCTAAAAGATTCCACCCAATTACTCAACATTCTAAATGATATTTCTTGGGAAGAAAACTACCTCCTAGTAACATGCGACGTTAACTCTCTATACACTAACATAGATCATCAAAAAGGACTTAAAGCAATTAAATTCTTTCTAGACAAGGACACAAATTTAAATAAAGAACAAAATAAATTTATAATCACTTGTATCCATTTCATATTATATAACAACTCCTTTTTATTTAATGAAGAGATTTTTCTACAACATAAAGGGACAGCTATGGGCACAAGGTTCGCCCCTAGTTATGCTAATTTATTCATGGGCTATTTTGAACATAAATACATAAACTCTAGCCCATGGGGGGCGAACCTTGTGCTATATTATCGCTACATAGATGACCTGTTCATAATTTGGAAAGGCGAACCAGAACTACTAGAATTATTCCTAGAAGATCTAAATAACAACACACTAGGTCTCAACTTCACTCACGAATTCAGCACAAATTCTATCAACTATCTAGACTTAAAAATAGAAATTAAAAACAAACTAATCACAACTAAAACCTATTTTAAAAAAACTGATGCCAACAACTACATACACAATAAAAGCTGCCATCTAAATAAATGGAAAACAAATATTCCCAAAAATCAATTCACTCGTATTAGAAAAAACTGTTCAGACATAAACCAATACTCTACTCAATCAGAAATTTTAAAACAAAGATTCATTGAAAAAAGATATAATATCCAATCACTAGATAGAACACAACTAGAGGTAAAAGAAATGGATAGAAACTCAATACTTGCACCCAAACAAAAGCCAGAAATTAACCCAAAAATAAATGATCCATTGTTTATACCGTTCATAACACAGTACAATTCACAACATTTTGAAATAAAAAAGATCCTAAACAAACACTGGCATTATATAAAACAAGACCAAGTTATAGGACATAAACTAAAAAACCACCCAGACATCATTTTTAAGAAAGCAAAAAATCTTAAAAACATAATATCACCAAGTGAATTCAAGAAAAAGGTTTCCCATAACCACAACACAATTGATCTTAATAATGAAAAAGTTGAAGGTTATTTCCCTTGCATATCCTGCAAATCTTGCAAACATAGCAGCAAGATAAAAACCATAAAATCTACTAATAATAATCAATACATCAATATCAAAGAAATTATACGCTGTTCTGATAGGAATGTTATATACTGCATACAATGTTTATGTGGTTTACAATACTTTGGTCAAACTAGCCGTATGCTCAGAGACCGCATAAGAGAGCACCTTCATCATATAGAACATAAATCAACCAACACTAACTTATACAAACATTTTACTGAACATCACAATGGCAACATCCAAGACATGAAATTTTGGGGAGTTAAAAAAGTTTTCATTAATCCTAGAGGTGGTAATTTAGAAAACCTCCTACTTAGAAAAGAAGCGGAGTACATCTACTCCTTTAAAACTCTACACCCACATGGGTTAAATATGGAGTTCGATCTGAATTTTATAATCTAAATTATCAAATTTAAAGTGTCTATTTATATACTGCGATAATTAGTTAACTAGTATACTTTAAAATATATTGCATTTGAAAAAATATTGTCATAATATTATATTAACATGGACTTCAACAAAAGTTTCATAAAGAACAAAAAATACCTGAGACTCCAAACTACACGCATCTATAACAGGGCTAAGATTAGCACTATATCTCAACCTTTTTTCCCAAGTTATCACATTACCTGATTACATATATCCCATTATTTTGTTTTATCAAACAATAATTTAGTAAGAGGGCACACTCACAAATTTCACCAGATAAAGCATTAGATCACATTTCAAATATTTCAAACTGTTCAACACTTATCACTAACAACTTGTCTATCTTGTAATACACGCTAATAAATGTGAAAAAATGCTCTAAAAATTGGAGCTAGGATTGGTCACAAATTGACCAATCACAACTCACCTACACCTTTAAAAATGACCGCGAACACTCTCAGAGGCACCTTGATAAAGGCACCCGCCGAAACGTGTAGATTTGCCCTCCTGAGTGTGCACCCTCTTTTGATGCTATATACCGACACTGTGGGATGTTGAACTTATAAGCGGATTCACCATAACTAACGTTTGAACGCTGACAAGCGCAAAAAGAAGCAGTTCACTACAAGGAACCTCTACGGACAGATAAAATTGTCCCGGTCCTCAGAACCTTCAAAGTAAATTTACCTGTATCTGAAACTGATATCAGGATCCAAGATAGTATCACCCAGAAATACCACAAGCCTCTTAGAGA